>NC_142440.1:158021250-158322857 GCF_059453495.1 Arachis ipaensis | reverse complement strand
TTGGGATTTGGGTGATGACGATAGGGATAATTACCGGGTCCCGAGCAGTATGATAAATAGGATCTGGGTTGGGAAGGTTATTATAAATTCATGTCCTAGCAATGACAATGAAGATTTTATGGCAGTTGCTATATATGGACTTCTTTGTACATTAGCCTTTTACAAACCAAATGATAAGAGATGGTTAGATCTTTCAACTAGAAAACAGGCGTTTGATGATGTCATATTTTTTGGAGAGAAGATATATGCAGTAGAAGGTTGTGGCCAGCTATACGAATTTGATATAAACACAAAGTCAGGGCCTGTAGGTGGTATTCATGAAGCCAAACCTCCCTCTGGTGCTGCGGTGGGTCCTTACCAGCTTAAATATTTGGTTGGGCGCGCTAATGGAAGTTTATTGATGCTGGTGAGACATTTTACCTATCGTCGTGGATTTTCTCGTACTTACAAATTTGATATCTATGAATTGAAGAAGAATGCAAAAGAATGGTGCAGACTACGTAGTTTGGAAAATTACGTAGTGATGATTGGATTCAACTCTTCTGTTCAAATGCTGCCTGCAAGTATTCAAACCAAAGGAAATCAAATCTACTTTACAGATAACCTACAAGATTGCAAAGAATGGGACGATGTCGAACATCAAGATATTGGCATCTTTGACTTGGACGATGGAAGTTGTCAAAGACTATTATCCGATGTAAAGTTCATGTGTCCTCCTGTTTGGTGTCATTCAAAATTTGTCTCAACAACTCAATTGGCTCTTTAAAGGGACACTTTACTGTACAGATTTGAGTAGTATAGAGAATATAATTCTTTTTATAGTTATTTTTTATTATTATTCAAAATGTGGATCCTACTTTTATTAATTTCTCTTTCATTCTATTAAAAGAAAAATTTGTAAACTTACATCTTTATCATATAATTCACTTTACAAAAAATATTAAACTTGTTTGAGTGAGCTTCTAAGAAAAGATCTTTTTTTAGTTATCTTTTTTTAAAAGATCTTATGGAAAAATAAAAATAATTTTATGTTTCGGTATCTCATGCAAAAAGATCTTTTTATCTATCAATTATGCTTTGGTATAACGATATAAAAGTACTTTTTTGTTTATTTATTAGATGAAAAATATCTTTTTTTAAGAAAAAAAAATCTTTTAAAAAAAATGTAAATTACAGCTTCTCAAAAAAGATCT
Source organism: Arachis ipaensis (assembly GCF_059453495.1). Taxonomy (NCBI): domain Eukaryota; kingdom Viridiplantae; phylum Streptophyta; class Magnoliopsida; order Fabales; family Fabaceae; genus Arachis; species Arachis ipaensis. The sequence goes on along the minus strand of NC_142440.1, from coordinate 158,321,664 downwards.
TTTTTTTATTTTTCTAATACTTTTACTTTTACTATTAAAAATTTGTCAAACACGTTAAAAAATAAATAAAAAAAATCTTTTTTCATTATAAAAAAAGAATTTTTTTTATCAAAATAATGACGCCAAACAAACACATTAACTAGCTGCTTGTTCACTTAGTTTGTTGCAGCTAGATATTTAAGAGTTAGAGTTAATTAGCTTAACTTGAGTTAGAAGTTAACCAGAGTTTGCTAACCACAGTTAGATGTTAGTTGCTGATTTTAGTTCTGTATATAAACACCTTTGTGTAACTGAATCAGTTGAGGTTCATCATTAATTCCATTATTCTCTCGTCTTCTGATTTTTGCATGCCCTAACCGTTTCTCTCTCAACTCTCCTCTGCACTTAGAGCATGAGTTTTCAGTTACAGTGGATCTGGTTTATTTTGTTGGTGTTGTTGTGGATGCAATTTTTTTGTTATTGTGTGTAGTGATTTTGCTTTTCAATATGGATAGGTTGGTTTTTTTTATTAGATGGGTATGTAATTGTTATGGTACCCTAAACATTGTCTAATTTGTTAAAAAAATATTAAATAGTTAATATTTAATAAGTATTGAATATTTAATTTTTTTACCCTATAAAATAATTTTGGCAACTAAGGCACAAAAAATAAAAGACACTATAGAATTAGTCTTTATGATAAAAGTGTTATACATGAAATTTTGATATATATGGATAAAAAGTGTGATGTGTTATTTTTCTTCTTAAAATTACGAAATTATTTATATCATTAATAAAATTTGAAAACCAATTATATTTATGAGTGTAAGGACTGATAATATTATATAAAATTTGAAAATTTATTTGTGTATATTCATAAATAAATAAAAGAATTGAAAAATAAATTTATTTTTTTATTTGTCATTATTTGAGTATTTTATATAATAGTTATCTTTTATACTAAAAAATATCATAAAATGAAAGAAGTAGATCTATATATTCGTAAATCATTTCTTAATCAATATTTAGAAACACGTTATACAGTAGGTTTGTAGAAAATACATTAGAATATTTATGTATAATATAATATTTACTATGTATTTTAAAATTAGACTAAATAATTCTATCAAAAGAATTTTATTAAATGATTTTAAATTACTTAAATTTTTTAACTCCAAAGAATACTTTTATTTATATTATTGTATTTTTTGGAGCACCGCGCGAATTTAAATCTAATTATTAGTGATTGTTCACTTATTGTAAATCATTACATAAGGGAGATTGTAGATTTAACTCTCATTTCCTTCACTATATATCTAATTTTTATAAACTATGTGTGATATATAAAGTGCGAGTAAAATAAGGTAGGGTACACCCTAAACCCGTATCCTACCTTACCCATGGACATATTCGGACCATACTCTATCCTATTCGTAGCGAGTCGAGTAGCCTACCTTATCCGAATGAGTTGAACCGGATTGAATATCCGTGAATAGGGTATGAATTGTCAGCCGTGTTTAGAGTGCCTTCACTTTTTGTTAGAATGTAATGATAATATGATATATTGATCATATTCAATGGTATAACCACTCATAATGGGACACGTCATTCTACCAGTTATATATTTTATTAAGAAAAATATAGGGTACTAATATATTATTTGCCAACTTCTGTCAATTCTTATTTATAATTGTGTTTTATGAAAGTGTGTTTGTGGATGTGTCTAATAATTAATATATTTTAAATACATATATAAAGAGACACATCGAGAAAATATATCTATAAAGACACTTCTATTAAACATAGCTATAAAAAAGACATTTTTATTAGACACATCCACAAACACACTTCTATAAAATACAATTATAAATAAGAGTTGGCAGATATGTTGTTGGTAACGTAGCAGAACCGATTTTATTATTATATATTGTGTTGGCAGCAACATGAAAGTTGACTTGAGTTGAAAATTAGAAAAGAAGGATGTGGTTGATGAGCAGAAAAGGAGGATCTGGATTTTCATCATCTTCCACTGCAGAGCAAGTTACTCATGGCATTGATGCCACTGGCCCCACTACTATTGTCACAGGTTTCTGTTTTCCTTAACGTTTTTTGTTATGTTCTATATTTATTAGAGATATAATTATTTATTTGTTTAACTTAAATATTTGTCAAAAATTATATTCTGATATGATATTAAAATTTTTATGACTTAAAATTTAGAATTTGATTCTTATTTAAAGCAAATAATTAGAGAAAAAAAAAACTGCCTATACAACAATTCATGCCTACTCCTATCAGTATTATACTATTATATCATCAGATAATGACCTCAAATGTGCATTTTGGTTGCTGTTGGGCATTCTAATACAGGGGCAACCAGTGGTATTGGTGCTGAAACTGCTCGTCTTCTTGCTCTGCATGGCGTGCATGTGATTATGGGGTCAGAAATATGAATGCTGCCCAATATGTCAAAGAAGCAATACTTAAGGAGATTCCCTCAGGCAAGATCGATGTTATGGAGTTGGATCTTAGCTCAATGGAATTTGTTCGGAAATTCGCATCGGAGTTTAATTCCTCTGGTATATCCTAATGTAAGAAGAGTACTTTGTAATTTGGTATGAAAAATAATAGGATATTAATATATTATTTGTCAATTTATTATTAATAATAATTAATTATTATATTTTAATTACAATTAATATTGATATATATAAAAAGACACATTTATTAGACATAGTTATAAAAAGGATATTTTTATTAGACACATTTATAAAGATATTTTTATTAAAAACACAGTTATAAATAAGAGTTGATAGAAGGTGATAGAATCCTTATTAACTACGTAGCAAAATTGATTTGGTATTCATTGTCTTTGTCAATGCACTTATGACATGTTTCAATCTTTCAATTATATTTTCAGTTTAGTCACGCCTTTGTGGTTTGTTTGCTGCTTGTGTTTCTAAGAAACAGTGCAGGAATTCTTCCGACACCAGAGAATTTTGTTTGTGATGGATCGGAGTGTCCTGCTCTATAGAATCCATTCATGCATTGATCTTCTGCAGCATTTCCTGCAGCAAGCGACACAGGTTTTTGAATTGGTCAAATTGCGATTCCATCACATCTAATCTCCCTTTAAATCGGTGAAATTGTTTAAGGAAGGAGTGATAGAACACGAATTGTTTAAGGAATGAGTGGTGGAGTACGAATTGTTCTTGAACAATTACAGAAATATAAAAAAATATTCATTTAATATGAAAAAAAAACATCATAATGCATAACAAAAAAAATATCCAATTATATTTTGGCAAAAATAATTAGATATCTATAAAATTTAAAAAAAATTATAAATTTTTAAAGAAATAGAGACATTCACATTTGCAATACAAAAAAATTCGAAAAATATATAAAAGAACATTCATTTAGTATAAAAAAAATATTCTGATACTAGCAAAAAAAATTCATATATATTAACTTATTTTTATTAAGATGAGTTTTAAGGTCCAATCTATTAAAAAGTTAGCAGAAATTGGCTGAATCCTCTCTTAGTTCCCAACGGAATTGGTTAAAATATTATATTTTATGGAAATTTTTTTAAGACATTTATTGAGCCACTATATTATATATATAGCACATAATTTTTTTGGTATTATAGCAGTATTTAAATATACCATAAATACGAAACATTAGAAATATTTTTATAATCTACTATTGAAATTTGACTTTTACTATATTTTAAATAAAAAAAAGAAAAATAAAAAAATAGACATAAGAATAAGTTTCAAATATATCTAGCAATTTTTTAAAAGGAATGTTAAAAGATCAGTAGAATTTATTATTTTTTATCAGTAGTTAATTATCAATGTTTAAAAAAGTAGACTAAAAATATATTGTTAGATTACTAAATTAAAAGAAATAAATTAATAACTAAAAATGGTGGCCAAAAACAATAAATTCTGATGTTCTTTGAATATTTCTTATTCCTTAATTCAAAAGATAAAAGATGAATGGATAATCCAGCCATTTTATTAATAGGGGTGAACGCAGATAGGAACGGATATGGCCAAAATCTTGATCCGGTCCACACTAAAATTATTGGATCGGATTTAATATCTGCAACTTTTTAGTTTGGATCCGATCCGCACATGTGTGGATCGGATCAGATTTTGGATATATCTACAAAATATATAAATATTTTAAAAATTTTATTTTTATTTAAAAGATATCTTTTCTACTCTTTTAAACATGTTTACTCTTAAAATATTATTAAACATACTTTTCTTAAATAATAAAAATAAAATTATATATATATATATATATATATATATATATATATATATATATGATCATTATTAATTGAAATAAAACATAAAAATAATATTTACTTATTTATTTTTACGGATCTGCAGATACCTACATAAAATTCGCAATCAAATTCAATATTCTTGCGGATTGGATCAATATCCGTAATTTTTAGTTTAGATTCAAATAAATACCACGAATTATGCGTATCATATTCGATCTATGAACACCACTATTTATTGATCACGCTAATTCTTTTCCTCACAAAAATTAGGTGAATTGAATTTTTGTGTTTTGTTTTCAGATGTAAACATTATTTTCCACATTATTTTCTTTTTAAATACTTCTAGAAAATAAAAAATTTTATTGAAAAATAAAGGATCCCACCTAAAACTCCTTGAAACTAAATTGGAGATAGGTACTCTACTGATGATCTCATTGATGAGTTAATTTCATGGATAAATCCCAGAGTTTCTTGGCCATAAGAGTGTCAGTTCCATGGGTGCTTGGCTTGGACACATTACAATCTGAGAAATATTGGCCACTAATTCCCCTCACTTGTGGATGCAATGCTACATAGCATGTTGTTGCTGCTCCCTACAATAACTCCCAAATCCAAGATTAATTAGATAATTAAGGTTTAATACTTGATGAAATTTATTTAAAAGAGAACTTAGCTTTAATTTTCTTAGAGAGTTAATTGACCATGTTGAAAATCTTGAGGAGTGCTAGGGGCAGCATTTTTGTTAAATTTTAGCCAACATTTAACCATCAAAAGAAAATTGAATGATTCTATACCATTAGATGCAATCTCACACCATTAAAAATATCATTGATGGCTAATTAATGACTAAAAACTATAAAATCTGCTGGCCCTTTAGACTTTCTCAAAAATCTTTTCACCAATTGTTAATAAAGTTTAGAGTGCCAAATAAAGTTGCATATTTAAAAATACTTAGTAGTCCATTTATTTTTGTTAATGTAGGACTGTAAATTAAAATTATAACCATGTTACGGGTACATCAAGATCAGTCATTAAAATCAATTACTAATATAAAATACATTTTGAAATACAAAATACATAAAAATAAGTTAAACAATATATGTATTTATACATAAATACATGATAACTAATTTTGGTAATTAATTTTTAATGTATAAATAGTATATTTGTTAAAATTAAAGGAATAAAATACAAGTAACTGTTTGTAAACTCTTATTTGTTTCTTGTTTTCTTCTACCCATATTGCCCCTGAACTTCATTTAGACCTTAATGGCTTAAATAATTAAATGTAACTTACTTGCTGGAGGGTTTTAATCTCATATTTCCCAAGAGAATTAATTAGCTCTGCATGAATCAAACAAAACATAGTAACATAAATTTTGCAATAATATAGGGTGTTGGATTATGTAGAATATTTCATTATTTAGGATCATAAATAATGCAATTTACAGAATTCTATGACAGAACACAAGCAATGTGGTAGTTAGTAGTTACCGGGTGGTATAGAGTCAACAAGATGAGGATCTAAAATATTGGTGACAATAGCTCCCGGATGAAGAGAATTAGCAGTTATATCTACCCCTTCTTCCTGATCAAGATGCAAAAATTGATATTAAATACATCAAACAAACACAGAGATATTAGAGTCTTTTCTATATTTTGCATAAAATTTGCATAGATTTTTTATGATAAAATTATTTATATAGATCAACAGAGATGGAATTTTACATTTTTCAATTATAAAAATTATAATATTACATCATAAAATTATTTATTTTAAATTAAATTTATAAAGAAAAAGACACGTAATTGTATTTTTAATATCGTATACCGACCGATACAGATCCATTGTATAGGTATGCATATTGTACAAAATGAAATGAATATACAAAATATTTCTTTCTATAAACCTAATAATATATTAAAAGAAATATTATAAGCTATCAGAATTTATTATTTTTTATTATTACTTAGTTATTAATTCAATTCTTTTAATTTAATTTTTTTCGTCTAATAATCTAACAATATACTTTATTCTATATCTTTAAATATTTATGACTAAATAATAACAAAAAATAATAAATTTTAATGATCCGTTAATATTTTTTATATATTAATTAATAATATAGCATATATACCTTAAGACGTGTTGCAAGCTCATTGGCATGTAATATGTTGGCAAGCTTTGATTGGCCATATGCATACCACATGTTGTAACTATAAAGAACAAATCAAGCATAAATGCATAATAATAATAATTAATGAAATTATATATGCGAGTTTTAATTTAGTCTCTGAAATTTTAATTGTCTTTATTTAATTTCTAAACTTTACAAATATGACTCACATTAGTCTTAGGATAATTTTCGGCACAAACACGTTGATGAAGTACTGATATGAACAACCAAATGCCATACTGAAACTTATAAAACGATATCGTTTTGGTTTTAGTTTTAGTGTTCAAATAATCCAAAAACAACACCAAATCACTTGCTTTAGAAGAAAAAGTTTTAATAAATATCATTTACAATTTTTTTTTACTATTTGAGTGCCAAAACAAAAATGATATCGTTTTATAGAGTCAAACGCGATATCTAGTTGTCCACTTTAATGTTTGGTTAATATTTGTGCGTCAAAAATTATTACAGTGACTAACATGAGTCACATTCTTTAAATTTAAAAATTAAATAAAGATAAATAAAATTTTAAAAATTAATTAATGCTCGTGTACAAATTAAGAGACCAAATTAAATATTATGTAGATTCTACGAAAATCTATAACTAACTATATCCATTAATTAAGTAAATTTGACAAACTCCACTATAATTTAACTTTGTAAATATATTTAGGCCAAATCTTATTATTAATTACCTTGATTTATCATTATTTGTATCAAATTGAATTCCTTCGGGATATGTGTATCGGTGACCGTCCGAGGAGATATTAATTATTCTTCCTTCTTTCTTACTTTCATAAGCTGTTTTCTTCATGGTATCTAACAAAAGATCTGTCAAAAGAAAATGACCTGCATAATTAAAAAGAAAAAAATGTTAAAGATCATTCGTAATCCTAATTTACCAAATATAAAAAACATTCAATCCAGTTATAATTGAGATTTTACGTAAAACTAAAAACTTAAAATATGAATCATAAAATCGTCCTCTCTTCTAATAAAAATGATTAGAATCACTTGACTTAAATAAAATCATATCAAACTATTTTAAGAGTTGAATTGAGACTTTTAATTATGATGAATATATTTTACACGCACCTATATGGTTTGTGGCAAATTGTAGTTCAATGTTGTCTTTGGACAGAGTAAAAGGAGTTGCCAGAATTGCTGCATTGTTTCTAAGAATTACAACAAACAAATTAAGTAAAAAAAAGACAAATATTATTAAATTATTTTTCTATTTTAGCACATGACAACAATAAAAAAGTCTCACGACTCACAAATTCAATTCAACATAATACATAAATTCAGTTTTAATTTTAGCCTTATCATCTTATCTTATCTTTATCTTTATGTTATTTTCTTATCTTATCTTTACTTTTATCTTTCATAGACAATACTCTATATATATTTAATTTTATTTTTATAATTCAATCAATTAATAATCAATAAAATTTCTTCATCTTTTTCTTTTCTTATTCTTTCACAATTCTATCCTTACTCATATGAAACAGTTATATATGTGAATCCAATGTTATGATGTTAGTGTTCATACATTAGGATGTTGAGTGGGAGACCAGAGGAATTGAAATCTGACACAAATTTGCGGACAGATTCCATTGAACTAAGGTCTAATTCCATGGCATCAACCTTAGCTGTTGGAATCTCCTTAAGAATTGCTTCTTTCACATCTTTTGCAGCGTTCGTGTTTCTCACCGCCATTATCACGTGCACACCACGCAGAGCAAGAACTCTTGCAGTCTCTACGCCAATGCCTCTTGTTGTTCCTGTTTTTACAATTATCATTTGAATCCAAAAAAAAAATTATGAAAACTCACCTACAGTTGTTTTAATCTAAAATTACTAGCTAAGAGTCAGATAATTTAATATATTTAATTAAATATTTATTTAAAAATTTTTAATTATCAACTTCACATTAATTATCAATTTTATATAGGTTTAATTATTCTGTTGGTCCATATAGTTTTGTGAAATTTTCAATTAGGTTCTTATACTTTTTTTTAATTGGGTCTTGTACCAATTTTTTTCAATTAAATCTCTCTTAGTAGTAATTGGCTTAATTTTATAGGGACTCAACAAAAAAAAAAAAATTGGTACAAGGACCTAAATAAAAAGAAAAAAAGTGTAGGGACCAATTAAAACAAAAGTTTTGGTGCAAAAACTCAATTAAAAGAAAAAAAAATATAGAGATCTAATTAAAAATTTTACAAAACTATAGGGATTAATAGAGTAATTAAACCTTTTATATAAAAACTGCATGTAAGTCTTTACTAAAAAAAATTGCAACAAAATTTGGAGAGGAGATTAAGAGAGTTTATTAGTGTTAACGGTTAACAATTAAAATACAAATTACTCTAGTCAACTTGGATGATATCAATATTACACATCATAATATTTTTCAATTTGTAAAATTATTGATTAATAGTCAAATTAATTTTAAAAGATTACATATGAATTAATTTAATTTAATTTAAGATTTTAATTTAATTCTTAAAAAATGATAATGTGGATTAATTTAGTCTTTTTGTTAATATTTTGCGGACAAATTGACTTATACATCGTTTTTTCAAAATTCATTTTAAATATTGACCCATAAAACTACAAACTAATATCCCATAAAGTGTGACAACTATTATTTATATTCAATATCTTTATCTTGAAAAATAATTAGAAATTCTAATTCATTTTTAATTAATTTTTAACTTTTAAATAAAAAGATTTTGAATTTTTTTTTGATATTTTTAAAAATAAAATATATATTTAAATTTTTACTATTAAAAATTTAAGAAAATGTATTAATTAAGACTTTTAATCATTACTGATATTTTAAGGTAGCCTTAGCCCTTAGGTATAGCAAATAAAAAAGTTTTAGATATAATATATTAATATCACATTATTTTTAAGAAAAGTCAAAATTAGACAATAGGGGCAGGGTAATAAGCTAACCTAAGCTATCCTAGCTTAGGGAGACAAAATCTTTTGACCCAAAAGTGAAAATATGAAAACTTTAATATATTCAGGAAGAAATTAAAGAAGAAAAGAATGGAAGTCACAATTTGACATTAGAAATAAGAGAAGTTAAAGAATAAATGACCATTTGTATCCATAAAAGATGAAAACACTAATATATGTATTTACACTAAATCGAAACTAAACTTATATTCACGCAAGATGCCTTTTGTGTGATAAAAGTACACTGTCTTTAGAGGGTTGGAGTGCCACGTCGGGTACTTTTGTCACACGGAAGACATCTTACGTGGGTACAAATTTAGTTTTGATATAATATGGGTACATACGTCAGTGTTTTCATCTTTTATGGATACAAATGATCATTTATTCGAAGTTAAATAATAAATTAAGTATATACATAAACCTGTGACAATAGCAGTGAGGCCAACCCCATCGATTCCATGAGTAACTTCTTCAGCAGTTGAAGAAGCTGAGAATCCAGAAGAACACATTATATTTAATTTGATGAGTAACTCTTTCACTCACTCTCTGACTGTGGTTGATACTTTTGATAGTGTGTGTTGGGAGTGATGCATGTTATATATCACTTTCTCACATGCCGTCTTTGGATACCATCCTTAAATCATTGCTCTTAGTCTATCATTTTAATTATATTCTTTAGCCGGCTAAATTAAACCATACACTTTATGGTCAATATTTGAGATTAATACTTAATAAGATTATTAATGGGATCCTAAAATATTAACTTTTTGTTCTCCAATGAGTGTGTATAGAGTGTTACTAAACAAAATTTCAGATGTGGACTTATCAACTATGTTTTTGTTGTCTCTACTCATTTGAACATATTACAACAAGCATCACAAATAATTGGTCATACACACACACGCAAGCAAGTGCTTATTTAGGGTAGTACCATATACCCCTAAGTTCTATTTTTTTTCAATTTTGTTCCAAAATTTTTTGATTTACATCAAATATACACCCGGAGGTTAAATTTTCAAAAAATTTAAGACCAATATAACAATAATGCATGAAAATTATGCTTGATTTGCTTGTGTTGAGGAGTTGTTCTTATGAAATTGTTGTTGAATCGATCTTAAATTTTTTGAAAAATTAGTCGTCAGGGGTATATTTAATACAAATCGAAACTTCTGGGACAAAATTGAAACAAAATAAAACTTAGGGATATTTTAAAATTTTTGTCAAACTTTAAGAACAAAAAATATACTTTATCCTATTTATAAATGATTATTTTAGTGTTTTAATTTGCAAAATTAGATATTATAAAAACTAATCATGTTATATTTACATCGAAAATAACTACCTGTGTAGTCACCAAAAAAAAAAGAAAATAACTACCTGTGTATATATATTGAAATAAAAAATACACATTAAAAATAAATTAAATAATACATATATTTATATACGAATACATAATGATTAATAAATAATTTGATAACTAATTTTTATGTACACATAATATTTTTATTTTAAAAATTATTATTATATTTTATATATATAGGTACATATATTATTTAATTTATTTTTAATGTATATTTTATATTTTAATATATATTTTATATGAATAACTGATTTGATGGCCGATTTTTAGTATACCCATAACATAATTAAAAAATATTTTGGACAGTAATTCAAGGTATTACTCTTTTTTCTTTTTATTTTCTTAATTATTTGAGATGCAAAATGATGAATCATGTTTAATTGTTTACATTACTCTTATATTTAATTATTTACACAAAAAGAATCATGTAGACACAAAAGAAACACCAAAATTATATTTACATTCATGAGAAAAAAAAGACAGGTGAATAAAAAAACCCAAGTAATTTGGTAAGGAGAGCCCATCAGGCCCAAACGTAACTACCTATGCACGTGCGAGGTCACCGTTGTTGGATAAAGTCACGTGACTGAACTCCATGGATTCAACCGCATCTAAATTCGAAGATCCAGCTGAAACAAAAGACAAACCCTACCCTAACATACCTACTTAGCTTCAGCTTCAGTGTTCTTCGATCTTCTTCCCTCTTTGTGCAGTGCATGCTTCCCATCATTTTCTCCTTTCATTCAAGGTACTTCATGTTCGTACCTCCGATTTTGCTTTCTCGCTGTAATTCCAGAGAATTTCTCGTTTCAAATGGATTACTTTAATTACTTCAATTCAGAGCCATGGAAATGAAGCACTGATATCTATGTTTATTATAGAACCAAGGTCAATATGAGATAGAATCTGATTTTGAGATAAGGCTTCATTTCGTTACATACTGAGATTGCATTTACTACTTCAATTGTTGATTTATGAATGTGATTATGTGATAATAAATACTTTACGATCCAATGTAGCTATGCTTGCAAGATATTTCTCATTATATGGTAAATTATTTTTGGTTATGTTTGGGCTGAAGTTCACATGGTTTTGTGTGTTAGGAGAGGACTTGTGGAAGCTTTTCTCATAACAATGCCACTACAACACTTGTTAGAATCAGAGTCTAGAACTGTTGCAATTCGTGGAGAATACTTCAAGAGTCTCTACTTATTTTCCAAACCCAAGTTTTTGAACAAGTGTGAAGTTTTCTTTCTGTTGTAGTTACTCTGATACTGAACTGGGATAATTTGTGTTGCCGAAACCCTAGTACATACGAGCTGTGCCATTTCTCAAATGTCTGAAGCTGCTATGGCAGTCATGAAACCTGAGGTACATATGTAGTTTCGTTCTATCTGTTTAGGAGCTAAAATGGGGGTCTACTCGTTATGATATTGTAAAGGCTATATTGTTTCCTGAGCAGTTCATTTGCTGATTTCAATTTTCATTTGGCGTTCTTAGATGAAATCTTATATATGGCTTAAAACTGTGGATGGTTCTATTCAACAAGTAGAGCAAGATGTAGCCATGTTTTGCCCCATGATTTTCCAGGAAATACTTAAGACAGGCATGGGATCTTCCAAAACTTATGCCATATCTCTTCCACAACGTGTCAATCCTTCAATCTTGGGTTTAATACTTGACTACTGTCGTTTCCACCAAGTGCCAGGCCACTCTAATAAGGTCAGCAGTAATTCCAGCTTTATGTATGTGATTCCCTATGTATGCATGCATGCATGTGTATATGATAAAGATACTAGAAATGAGGCACAGTTTATATGTCAATTAATGTTTGCACGGGATTGCTTCTAATGCAGGAGCGGAAAACCTTTGATGAAAAGTTTATTAGGATGGACACAAAGAAGTTATGTGAATTGACATCTGCTGCTGATAGCCTCCAATTGAAGCCTTTGGTTGACCTGACCAGCCGAGCACTTGCTCGGATTATAGAAGGAAAAACACCAGAGGAGATTCGTGAAACATTTCATTTGCCTGATGACCTCACTGAGGTGTGTGATGATAGCCAAGAGTGACACTCATGTCTGCAATAAATTTCTTATTTATATTTGGTTTTTGACAGGAGGAGAAACTCGAGCCTCTTAGAAATGTAACTGATGATCCACGTATTCGACTTCTAAACAGATTATATGCTAGAAAAAGGAAAGAGTTGAAAGAAAAGAAGAAACTAAAGGTATTTGCTAATTGCTAACACCTTTCCTTTTAAATATTCTTGTGGTTTGCATATTGAATGTTAATAATGTTGCTTTAAATTTGTTTACATTATCATTATTAAGAAAATGATGCTTTAAAGTTTGTGTCAGCCAATGTTGCAACCAAACTGAAAAGCTCCATGTGTTTCAGAATGTTGACATTGAAGAGGAGCCTAAAGATGAGCGCTCAGTTGATGACCTTCTTTCATTTATTAATGGTGCAGATGGGGGTGTGTTATGTCTTCCACCCTCACCCCTTTTCTAATTTTCATTTGTTATTACCTTCCTTTCCTTTTTTACCTTCCTTCTGTTTCCCTTGTGGGTGAATATAATAACTTGAATGCATGCTGTCTTGTCTTTCCTTTAAATCACTTCTCTTAAGAATATATATGATTTGGCAGATATAAAGGAAATGAGTGCAAATAAGAATAAAAAGAAGAATAGGAGAAGGAAAGGCCATGCAAAAGATCTTTCTTTGGAAAATGTCAATGAAAACAAAAGGGTTAGACTCTCAGTCTTTGCCACTCTCTTATCTTTCTGAAATCACCAGTTGAATGATGTGCATGCTGTGAACTCTTATTCTCCTGGCTTAGATGAATACATTTGTTGTCTTGGCATCCCCCCGGGGAAGTTCTGCAAAGAGTATGCTTCACATTAAATTTCCCTTTTATATGTCTTAGGAGTTGGATTCTGTTCCCTTTGCATGTCACAATCGCAATGTTGACAATGCCTTAAAGGCCTCTCCAAGCAAACACTCACAGACGCAAGATTTACCTCCCATGAGTTTTTCTCCAAAGCTCGAGTTTATTAATGGTGATCTTGATGATGAATTAGATCCTGCAATGAAGGAGGAACTTGACAGGTTAGGGATGTGTTTGTGGTAGTTATTTATTTATTTTTTGTAAGAGAATGAGTTCATCGTTTTCCCTTTGAGTAAGTGTGAGTTCAAAGTGTGTTCTCAGGCTATTCATTACTTTCTTCTTCTATCGGGCAAGGACATCCTCCCCCAACCCACCAAAGAAGGAGCAATCAAAGTCCACTGGATATAAAATAGTTCCCCCTGTTCAGTCATTTAATCCGGTTAAAATGATTGGATTTAACATAGAGGATTCTTGTTTAATTTCAATTGGCTTTTATTTTTGCTCCAGTTAGTCTTTCAGCTAATTGCTGAGTGATTATTTTTTTCTTTTGTTTTATATTTCATTTTTCGTAATTTACTTTGTTTCTTTTCATAGGGAAGTGGAAGATTTTGCTCGAAGATTAAATTCAGATTGGCCCGAAAGGATGCAAATTTTATCTTTGGGCCAAGACAGAAGACTAGTTCCAATTTCTATGAATAGCAATGTTTCCACACGCATCTTCACAGGTATGGGTTAAAGTTGAAGAGATCTGGAAAGCTAGCAGCTTAGGTTTTGCTGTTCTCTGCATCTTGGATGGCAAGTACCATGAGTGACTTATGGCCAAAATGTAGTTTCTTGTTTCACCTGGATCACTTTGAAGATGGGATCTGTGCCGACCCTGTTTTCTTGTACTTATTCTGGGTCTTAATAATATTGGTCAGCTAAAAGTGATTTCATTGTCATTTTTTGTTTTCTTTTCCTTTATTTTATTTGACTTATAGAAATGCTGTATTATACCTTTAGACACCATTTGCCAGTTGTTCACTTAAACACTTTGGTCATTGTGATTATGGTTGAGTTGTAATTTACATTTTTTGGTGTTGTGTCTGGATATCAAAGTTAAGTTTTGTTTAGATAAAATCAGTTTTTAGGCAATTGGCCATTTGATTTGTACTCTGCAATATTGTGAGTTGACTTGAGTGTAGAATAGATATGAAACGAACTATAGCCATTTCTATCTTAAATTTGTCTTGGTGTACATGAATATAGTAATACGTATTATGATGAGAATCATCTGGTCCCTGGTCCCTAAAGCTGCGTTTGTTTCTGAGAACTAAGACAAGACACTAAGAACAATATATAAAGAATAGAGATACATAATTTAGTATTTTTGTATTCTGTTTGATAATAAAGTAGAACAAATTATGAAAATTTAATATATTCTAATTTTTTTCATTTAAAAAATTTGAGAAGAAAAATATAATGATAAAAAGTATAATTATAAAAAATTAATAAGAATAATAAAAAAAACAAAAAATAAGTTGTGTTATTTGTTAGTGTCTCTGTGTCTGTTTTGTCAGACTAGATAAAAAATACACTAACAGAATGGATACAAAATACACTAATTCAATATCTCTGTATACAATGTCTCTATTCATGTTTCATCTATCAAATATGATTTGTGTTTTTGTTTCAGTATTCCGTCCCTGTAAACAAACGCAGCCTAAGTTCTTACCTGTATTCTTCTCTCTTTATTACTTTCCCAAATGATAAAAAGCTTTGCTATGTCGCGCGTAGTCGACCAGCTATTTCTTCATACATATGGAAATGGCTTACACGAGAAATTAATTTTAGAACAGCAACCACGTAGATAAATGATGAACGATTTGAAATTGTGAGAAAATATCAGGTTAGTGATATAATAAGTTTTATTACAGACTTTGGCCAACAGCAATTGCGATTTGCGAACGTATTACGTATAAGAAAGTTTGAGTAGCGAATTGATATGTAATTTTTGCGTCGATTTCTTGAACTAAATTACAACTTTGCATATAAATTATAGAATTCCATTTAGATAGCCAACAGCTCATTCTAACAAATTTTCACATGAAATTCACGGCTATAACTTACAAAAACGCAAATTCGTACATAAAGACATTGATAGCTCTATATAGCTCCAATAAAATGCCTACATATAATAGGAAACACGAACACGAATATGAGGCAGCTCACTAGTTGATGTTAATGCATCATTGTCTTTAATTACTTACAAGTTTGTGCCAAACAATTTAAATACTTTCAAGTTAAAAGTAGCTAAGTAAATTTTTTCCATGAGCATTTAAATCTTGTACAATTTTTTCCAATATTCGTGCAGCTATAAGTCTATATGTTTTCTTCTACACTCCATAGTTACCCCAAGATAATGTATACACAAAAAGATTATTTTTTTTTACCTTTACACGCTAAAGTGATAAGGCACAAAATTTAGTCAGTTATTTCAAAATAAGGGGGAAAAAATCTGCGTTAGTACAGAAAACATTCAAAACAAGTAAACAAATTTATTCAAAAATCTTAGCAATAATACCACCAAGAAAAAGAACCTGACTACCTAATCCCCTATGACATCATTTGAACGAAAAGGGCAGAAAAAGACTGGCAAAACCTTATCTACCTTCCATATTGTGACAGAAGACCATCGGGTAAAACTGGAACTTCTGCCAAACAACAAATTAATTGGCAATAAGTCAAACTATGCATATCTGTATAACCAAATTAATTCAATTTCTTCTTTCCTTCTTCCTATTAGGCAGCTGTCTTTTGTTTGGGAATATATTTTATCTTGGTTCCCTTTTCAGGCTTCATTCTGTGATTGGATTGAGGAACCTTCGGGGCTGCGGCTAACCGCTTAACTCTAACCTCAGAAGATTGACATACTGCCATTCTAGAATCCTGTATTTCCTGGCATCCAGGAGGTTCATAGTCGGAAACAATCAATTGCAGATGATTTGATGACATAGCTTCTTTCCATCCTGCATGAGAATTGTTTTTATCATTATAGTAAATAAGAAAAGGACCGCCGGATAATAAAAATTATAAACCATGACAAATGTATGAAGTAGCATAAGTTACTTTGTTCAAGAAAAACTTTTGCGGCATGGCTGGATAATAACTGTAAGCTTCCTGGATCCATTATCCCCTCTGTATTGGAAACATTAATCTCGAAACCGACATCACTACCGTCTGTACTGCACGACCTTAAACAACTTGGATCTGACTGGTTCTGACAATCTCCATTTTCATGAATTGTACTCACTTCTGTCTCACCACTTTGAACTGGAAGTGGATTTTTAGTTTCGTGCCGGCTAACTGGCCTCCAAAGCTTAGTGGCCATATTGTTGCTATTCTGGAAAAAATCAGGATTCAATGGCTTATTCTGAGAACTATTCTGGTTGGCCAGATTGTCAACATTGCAGTCTGCTCGAGATGCCACTGCATTACGCTCTGATTGGCTGCAATTCCCTAGAGTAATTGATATAGATCCTATCAAAACTTCATGATCCTTATCTTGGTCTGGTTCTTTATCTACTCTAGCTTCTGGAACCATCCTATCAATTTCTGGTTTTGACTTTGGACTCCAAACTCTACAACCATTAGCTACTGTAGCTACCCTATGATCACGATGGGTTCCATATTTCTGAATGACTTCAATCTTTGAAAGTGTTGAGTTCTGGCTTGTATGAGAATCATTCGCTACAGCCCATTGTGATTTTTGCGGACCCTTCTGTCTGGAAACTGCTGTGAGTCTACGATTGGGTCGACGTGCCGACCGTCTTTCAATATACTGATCACTGCCAAGATTGTAACTAGATTGAACGCCATCTAGTCCTACATTTGTGTCAGGGCATTGAAAAGGATCATATGAAGGAGCGCTATCTATGAATGTTTCCAGATTATGTGCTTCAGAATCATAAGTAGCCAAAGATGCTTCTGCTGCTGATAAATCATCTTCTGCGCTCCCAATGTGCTCTTCAATTTCTGCCTCATGCCTTTGTTCCCTTGCCTTCTGGTCTTTTTGTCTAAGCTTCTTCTGGCGTCTCCTCTCCAATATCTCAGCTTGTCTACAAATATAGAGCACATTGTCAAATAAAGACTAACGAGTCATATTATAGACACGTCAACAGTTTTCAAGAGTATGATTTCTGCTCCATCTATAGCAACTTTTGCTAACCTCATTGCGTAGGCATCATATGATCCTGAGTCAATTTAAGCACATCCTGGAAGTACTCATAAAACTAGTAGCAGGTAAACTAATTGAAAAGTTGCATTACGAAGTTCCATTGCACAGGTGGAACGGATAAGTTTACTAAATCTATGCATTAGAGTTTTGTGCTATTCAATTATGTCCTTACTTTTCATTGAACCCATTATTCGAGTTGACCAATCAAGATATAATTCTCTCATAATGCAAGGGACTAGCACTCATTGTAGCAGTGGGTTATTTGTGTTGGGTTGTTATCTGTATTGATCTATCATTTTATAAGATCTCTTATTTTAAAAATTAATAAAAGGATTTTGTTAAAGCTCCATTCCTGAATTTCATTCAATTATGATAACATCCCCATAAAAGACAAGAGATCAAGAGACCTTTGTTTTTTTTCCACACTTAAAATCGCTATTTATTGCTCAAATGCAACCTGCTACCTTTTTTGAGCAGCTTCTTCCTCCTCCACCAGCTGCCTGTGGCACCTCAAGGCTTCAGCATCCTTGTCAGCAAGCCATGCCTTCACCTAAATTAAAGAAAAGTTATAAACTATGATGACCGACTCAAAGAAGAAAATTGTAAAATCTACACACAAGAAAACATCTATGCAAAATTTAACAATATTTCATTTTATGAATATCCAAGTGTCCTGGTCAGCTGGTCTACCTTAACATTCTAGAAGAAGCAGAGCTTTTGAAACCAAATATAAAAATATAAATATATTTAAAAGGGATATGTTTTAGAAAAAGATAACACTCACCAACTTCTGTTCTAGCAAGAAACATGTGCAAGCAACTAAATTTCTTGGTTCAAGACCAATTTTTCCAGCCTCTCCATCAAAAATATATCTTTGCATTGACACTGCAGTCCCACATAAACATGTTTTTTCACTAGCATCATCAAGGATAGTGAACAACTCCTGGGAAGATAAGGGAAAGCAGGAAGACTGAGAGTGAACAATATCCTGCAAACAATTTAGATATATACTGCATGAATGAACCATATATGTGTATTTAACTGTGTTTTAAAATCTGCTTAAATAATAATGGATCAAACCATTGTGTTGCTTACCAAAAGGGCAGCACCAGCCCTCAGATAATACTGTGGTAATGAAGAAAATCCTGGCTTTTGTAGAAGGGCTGTCAGAGCTTCTAAAATTGAAGATGCTGGAACTTCCTATTAAGAATTAGAAGAAGACATTTAGACTAATTTATGGAGGAAGGAAAAAAAAGGGGGAGGGGAGGACAAAAGAGATGTGGTTCTGGATCAAATATTTAGTTTCTTAAGTATTCATATCTTTCCATAGCATAGCATAGTATTCCATTTTATACAAAGCTAAAAGATTAAGCAGATGCTGGAAAACTAAGATTCACATCTGAGAAGCAACAAATACAAATCTCTACAAACACACATGGAATTTCCATAGCCAAATGCAAATAGAAAGAAGTCTAACAGAATATAGCTCATAAAACTATTCCATAAATGAAAGGTGCGAAAGTAGTATGCCCTTGGAAGTACTAAATATACAAAAAAGAAGGCAAGACAAAGAAAAAAGAAGCATACACTAGAATTTCAAGACTTCCAAAGCCTTAATCTATAACAAGCAACTGAGCACTTGCCTTAGTTAAGATGAGTGTGTGAATTGGATTGGAGAACCAAAGTTAACTTTAATTCTTTTCCCCCACATTTCATCTCTTACAATCACAACCTATTTTTTTTATCTCATATATCAACACTTACCAGCACTTAAGCAAAGTGATTAACAGTTAAGTAACTTGAAGAATATATAAATCATTCATGCAAGAAGAAAGCAGATTTTACCTCCAGCATCACATTCTCAAACGATACAACTTCCTTTGCCTCTTCTATAGAGAGCTACAAAAATGATTATGAATAAGACAACAAATTAGAACAAGTTGCATTCCTTGTAAGATGATGAAAGTTACCTTATCCCAATATGCTCCTAAAAGGTCCCTATTTTTTGTAGAATCCTGTATATGCAAACAGCATCAGCAAAAAATCGAGGTGTACTAGGAAAAGGAACAAGCAGACTGTTATCTAGAGCATTAAGTAATTGCAAAACTATGATATATACTTAATTATATCTATCAAATCTATATAAAACCTTATCAAGCTTTTTCAATCGATGGTGTGCACGTATATGTCTTCTATAATTAATGGTGGAGCAAAACTCTCGAGAACATTTGTCACACTTCTGCAACTGAACCTTTACAGGATAGAGCAATGGCCACCCTGGAAGTTCTGCCAAATGAATGAAAAAGTTATTATAGAATAGAAGGCCCTATAATGAAATAAATCTCTCTGTTAAATGTTCGAAAGTTGCCCATGATACATTTTGCATATAACTTTGTTAGCCTTGAAAATAGGCTAGGCCAGGCCAGCACAAAAGCACAGTAGTACAAAGGTTTTGTGCAGCTGCATTATTTCTTCTTGTTAGAGACGCATAGCGGACACAAGGGCACTCAGATTCTGTTACGCTCGAGAATTGACAGCTGACATTTACTTATATAACAACTGATTCTAAGTTTGTCATGCTATCAAGATTTCTGGTATATATCTACATAACTTTAGAAATTTAATTAAATGACACATGAATATTCACTTCTATCTCTCCGAAACTCCCTCAACATTCCTTTCTTACTTTCTTTGGTTTTTCTCTCAGTTACTCTCCAGTGCCAGAATCTATAGTTCCCTTTTCATTCTCTTTAAAGGCCGGCTTGTCACACGGTTAAACACACACTTATCAATCCAAATGCACATAAAATTTGACAAGAACATTGAAGAAAGAAAGAAATCTAAGTTTCTGAACCTGGAAAAGAATTGCTAACACCCTGCTGATCCAAGGCATGAAGTAACTGAATCCACTGAACAGGGGTGTCAGTGGCCCTTGGAAAAGTGAAAAAAGGTTCCCTGCCAATCGCTTGTCTGATTATTGTATCTATTCTATCTTCCGTTTTCACCACTTCCATACTCCCATCATAGCCCTTCGCTTTTGCTTTTGCTTTTTCTTTTGCAGAAACTGCCATCTATCTACCTATTCATAACACACAGGATTATCAAGCAAATTTCCAATACTCTCTCTCTCTCTCTCTCTCTCTGCATATAATTATACATTCATAGAACGCATTCGAATAAGAGAAATGAGATAGGTGTCAACACACAACTAGAGAAAAACCCGAAGAAACAACACGATCGTTCAGCAACGAAAAGATAATAAAAATTAAATTAAATTGAAAAAAATATATATATTACACATTCGAGCTACGCTTTCAACGTATACGATAGAAACAATGAAACCTTACATTTACTTTGTGTGAACAAAAAATAATCGAGAAAGAGGATTAGGAAAATGTGATCCGTGAAAGTGTGTAGGTGAAAAAGTCAGTACAGAGTGATCGGGAAATAACGTTACCGGTGTTGACGATCGGAGAATGAAGGAGCTGGTATGCGAGTCGGAGAGGAAGAAGACGAAGAAGAAGAGTGTGCGTTTGGCGGGAAGGAAAATCGGCGAGAAAACACGAGAAAGCGATCGGCGTGAGAGTGAGTGTGAGAGTGAGAAATATAAATATGAAAATGAAAAAATAAATGTTTGATAAAAAGAGGGAAAAGAAAAAATAAAAAAGAAAATGCATGCGATTGGAATTGGGAGAGAGGAGAGTGATCTCTGAGCTGTAAAAATATTGTAACAAGCTGGCTTGTCCCTCTTACATTCATTGATAAAAGAAGATAACAAAAAGTTGTAATTTTATTTTATCTTTTTAATTCTAGAAATAACAAATTTTTACTTGAATATAAAATTCTAACTAGCGTATATTTTTGTATCTGTACGGAATAATATATAAAAATATATAAAAAATTTTATTAAAAAATTTATATATATATATATACTTAAATTATCACTATAAACAATATCTTTTGTTTCATATTCATTGTTAGTTAAGAATGTTAATGGATACTTATGAAAATATGACCGACTGTTTTTTTGCCCCTTACTCTCTTTATTAAAAATCAATGTTTTTTTTATCCTCTTTTATTAACTTGTGATTTATGATTAAATGAAGAGAAAACATATTTACCTAGATTTCCTCTTAAAACATACTTTTGTTTTGTCTCCAACATCAGAATTTCATATAGCAATGAAACTATCAAACGCAATTACCAATGCCCACAAAGTCAAGGTTACAACATTACATAGAGCAACTTCAGGTTGCCATTCATATAATTTTCTCTGGATACAAACGTAGTACAAGGTTACTGCAGTACTGCACAGACAAACATATTCACTTTTCAGCTAGTTGAAAAGCTCTCCAACTTCTTTTTTCATAATTCCCTTGATCTGTATAAACATTATAGCTTAGGTTATATGCCATGAGATATTGATATTTTTTTTCATAGTAAAAATGAAAATGAAAATGAAAATGACAAACTGTAACAGAAGAATGGATACCTGCTTTGCTGAAAGTCCAATATCCCTTAAATCATCAAGCTGTTGCCAAAAATTTGGTTTGGAGTCGGTTATTAATATATCTCACTTGTAAGAAACTATCAACTCGGGAAGAATTTTACTATGAACTTACACTTTTGAAAGGCTCGGGAGATTCTTCGCGAAGCTCAAGTATGTAGGTTGCTCTCTTCTCTCCAATTCCCTGTAACAAAAGTTCTACCAGTTCCATAAGGTATAAAATGAAAAGGGAAAAAAATTATCAAAGCAATGAAAGGTGGAGCATTCTAACCTTCAATTTTTTTAATTCTTCCCTGTAAGTATTTAGAAAAAACATAGTGAAGAAAAGCAAACAAAGTAAGCTAATTATCTCAAAGGAGCTATGAATTATACATAGAGCTATTCAAAGGTTGTAACAGTTATGATAATCACATAATCATTAAATGCATTGGGAATGACTATGCGCTTTCTGTTCATAATAATTGGCAATGTGACTTACTTGTTAGCTGAGTTTAAAAATCTTAGATATTCTTCAACAAGAGAATTCTGCAATTAAGAGAAACTACGAGTTAATAACCTGAAGGTACACATTTCAACATAGTCATTTGGCAATACTATAAATAGAACAGACCTTCATGCCAGAACCATGCACACTAAATGTTTCCCATGGACTTTTGGGATTCATTATATCCCGTCTATCATTAAGGCTCGTAGTTTGTTCAACTACAGGAGTTTTGGGTTCCATGATATCTACAGAAGTGCTATCAAGTGAAATGCATTCCTTTTCTGATATCTGCCATGGTGTTGACGAATAGAGCCATTTAAAACGGTTAGAAAGATCACGCAATTGAGAACTGATTGGTGTAGAACCACCTTCATATGCCATTGAACTGTTGTTCTCTTTGTTTATGTTTTGACCTGTGATGGCAAAATAAATAAATAAATAAATAAAAATAAACACAAATTGGCATTCATCATAATATGATTAGTCTAACAACTTTGCTTCAAAACTTATTTGCTCACATCTACCTTCTTGAACCATTGCCAATGCTTGTTGTCCTTGTTCAATTATCATTAAACTGTTGTTCTCCTTGTTCATGTTAAGGTCTGTTATGACAATAAAAAGAAGCCATTTTGATATTTCATCATATACAAACATGATAAGTCAAACAATCTCATTTGTGTAAACCTCTACCTTCGTGAACTAATTCCACCGCCTCATAGAAATTACTGGCATCTTGATGATTCTCTCCATTGAGAGAAATTCCCTACATAAGCACATTAACAACATCAGTTTCATGTTTTTCATACTTAAATAATAACATCGCCTAGGTTGCAATACTTTCCATTCTTACAGACATTGACAAGGGAGAGCCTTACTGAAAATAATCCAAAAAAAATTTTCTGCTATGAACCAGTTTCTTTCAATAAGAATGTTTTGATAGGTTTTATGGAGGCCAAATTGAGGGGAGAAACTGATAATAAGCTGAAGGATTAGTAACATTAATAAAATTACCTTTTCCTCTATAGGGTAGATTTCCACTTCACTGCTAGTATTCAAAGACGAATCACCCTGCATTGAGTATGCTTATAAGTATTCTATATGAAAAAATGTCAAGTATCAACTATGTAAATGTTTTCAACGTCTTGCTCAAATTTAAATCAATTATATGAGATCAGATAATTACATTTTCCACCATCAGATTGCCTTTCACATTCTTACTAGCATCTGGCAGTGAATTATCCTGCATAAAACAATATCCAAGCTGTTATCAACAATGAGAACATAGTTGTGCCAAGGTTTTGATCGATAAGATAGAAGGTAAATTATTTGTTACCTTTACCACTTTAGTGTTGGATTCAACATGATTTCCAGTAATGTCTAGTGAATTGTCCTGGTTTACCAATAGAGTCTCAGATGAATTTTGTACCATGGAAATTTCCTGCCCAAGGTAAATTATCCATTAATATTACACCTCACTCTGTAGTTCTAAATTCTACAAATTTTGTCTTTGCAAGTCAAATATCATAATTTATTGTTACAAAACTCGATTCCTCTACAAAATAAATTATCCATTAATAACAACTTAACTCCATATATATCCAATTTATCATTATTGTGAAGCTAAATTCTTAAAACCTTCATCTCTTCCAGTAGTGAAGTTTAAAGGTTAAGCCTATAGCTGAAAAGGACTTTGTTGAATGCACTTGGTAAAATTTCTGGTACAAAATTAGCTAGACTAGTAATGGTCCAATTGGAATATACATTTTCTTGCAAAGCCCTCCTTTAAGGCGAGGCAAATGTAAAGAATTGTAATTAATATAGTTGAAAAGGATAGTACATATAAGTATATTGGGGAAAAAATAAAAAAGAAAAGAAAAGAAACCAGTACCTTTTTAGCTCTAGCAGCAGAATTGCTTGCTTCATCAAATAATTTCCTTCAATTAAATTTGAAACAAAAAAAAGTTAATATCCACAAAATGGAAACAATAGCCTAATAAAATATGGGGAAAAAAAAATCAATATGCACCTTGCTTTGATTGCAGACTTCGGTGCAGCAACAACCTTCTTTTCCGAGTGATATGATACAGAGGCAGGTATTTTCCTAGCGGATTTCAAAACACTCTTGGTCATCTGCCTCTTCTGATAAGTCTTAATCTGGCTTGCTGAACTTGAAATTTTCTTTGTTGAATCTAAGAATGTTCGTTGAATTGATTGACATGATCGTGATGCTAAGCTTACCATGTAAATAGTATCTTGACAAAATGATGGGTTCTACGTTCACAGTACAGAAAAGAAAAAGGATCAAAATCAGAATTATAATAATGATACAAATAATTTGAAGAATAAGAAAACAAATATCTAAAAAGCAAAGTCATGATTACCAAACAGGCAACTATCAAAATTCTGCCAGTCCCCCTCAACGAATCTTGCAACATGCGTGTAAGTTTGCTTTCTCGATAGGGAACTCGGCTTTCATTGGTGCTCAAAGCATGAGAAACATTCATTAAGGCATAAATGGACTTGTTAATTTTGTTAGTCTCAGCAAGGCAAATGGTGTCACTGCTTTTCTTTCTAGCATCTTCATAACCTGATGATAAAAGTACAGAACTGTTAGTAGTATTTTTTATATATCACATTGATAATATATATATATATGTGTGTGTGTGTGTGTGTGTGAAAAAGATTAAATTATGGTTCATTTTTAACACCTGCCAAATCAACGAAACTCATTTTGCTCACAAGACCATTTTCTACACTTGCATTTTGAGAAAAGACATTCACAATTAATCCCATGTGACTTCTACGAGCATGTTCAAAGCCCTTTCTTGTAATAGTCTTTTGCGCAGAACATGCAGCAAAGTAGAAGTTCTGAAATTCGGCAACGGATTTCACAGGAATCTGCAATAAAAAAAACACAGCATAGCCTTTTATTAGATGTCAATTTTTCATGTTGGAAAAATCATTTTTCTAGATTAGAAGATGGCAAGTAGAATAGACTTTACTTGACTTAGTCCTTTAAACTGAATTCTACCACGATCTTCATAAACCAAAATTGGTGGGTGTCCTGGATTTAATAAATCAACAGCATGATCCTGGTGATCAACTTCATAGAAAGAAATGGATATCCACTTCCCATTTTTCTCAGCCAAGGAGGTGAACTCAGCAATTGCAAGCATTGCCAGACCCGGTTTTTCAGCAGAACCCTTGAAAAACACAGAAATTATTAGCCTACTACGCACATGATTCTACTACAAAAACTAACAATCAAAATTTTTCCCAAACACACAAAGAAAAGCGCAAAGAAAGACTCTAGCATGACCAACTGAGTCAAACCTGAATTAGGTGGGTCTTGCCACTGCCTCTAGCTCCACACGCAATAACGGTGCTATTATGACCTTCAAACACTGCTGAAACAAGAGGTTTAACCTCTCTTGAATATATCAACTCATTCTCCTCATGTTCCTCATAGCAATAATGCATCCAATACCGACTGCACAACAGATGAAATCAACAAAGTGTCATGAAAACTTGAAATTCATCAATGAAGCCCTAAAGCTCCATGTCAAATGGAGCCTATACGAAAATTAAATCAAATTCATCAACAATTATAGACCGAAAAGGAGCTGAAATTTCAATTTGTACAATTCACGATAATACACCCTAACTTAATCACCATTTTTGTCTTCTCAAATTAAAATGACGGACTCATGAGATTTACTACAGCTGCTACGACTTGTTAAAATCTCCAATTATGACATAACTTCACACAATGCAAAATCGCACCCTCAGAATTTTGAATTATTTCACGTCAATTGCACAAACCTGAAACTGCAACTACTTCGGAAAAAAAATGAGGCATATGCATACCTAGAAGATTGTTCTCCAAAGGATAAAGTAACGCTCTCAAAATTCTCCCCTTGTGGCTTATTCACCGAGATCCATGAATTGAGCTTAGGCTCGGAATCAGGCTCCTGACGCAAACTGCCTCGGAGTTTGGCCACAACCCGAACCTTGCGGGCGGGAGTAGATCCTGCGTTGTCGTGGTGCGTTGAAGCCATTTGAAAATGCGAAATTGAGATGCGAACTGTGTTACCTGTTAGCGTTGATTTTGATGGGAGAGAAAGTGAGAAGTGAGAAGTGAGAAGTGAGATGATAAGAATAAGAGAGAAAGGAACCAGCAGAATTTGGAAGTAGCCGTTATCGTGCGAGATTTTAAAATCATTCTCTCGCGCTCCAATCGACGACGTTTATATTTTATTTTTGTTTGGGACACTTCCTTCATACGCTTTGCACTAACCACAAATGATAATAAGGCGCTAAAATAAATGTCATGTCACTAAATAAGTATTTATTTAAAATATTCAATAATATTAATTATATATTTTAATTTAATTTAATTTATATGACAAGTTATAACCGAACATTAATTTAGAACAAAAGACTGAGAATATTATACATGTCTTAGAATCTTATAAAAGGTAACCAATTCTTTTCTCCATTTTGTAATTAAGAAGATGTTTGGAAATCTAAAGCATTTTTATTTATAATTTTATATATTTTAATTTACTAATTAATTTTGCTTCTAGTTATACACCTCCAATTAGAAAGAGAAACGGATGAGAGAAAGTATGCAAAATGAAAAAAAAAGAAGTGATGATTAAAAAATAAAATTTTATAAAAATATATAAAAATTTAGACTTAAAAAAATATAATTTAAATAAAATACGTAACTTTTGGTTTTATTCTCCAATTTCTTTTCTATTTTGGTAACAAAAAGTTAGGTTTTTCTTAGGTAGTCCTAAGTTTTTTGGTTTTTATTATGGCAAATTCTCTTGTGCCTTTGAGTTTGGTGCCAAATTTGCAAATAAGTTTTCATGAACCGTACATTAAATTGAAGGTTTCCAAAACATTATAGTACCCGATTCTAAGACAATATTGAGCACCATAAGATGTGGAATACCTACCACTATCATTTTTACAAAGGAATTCATATTTCCAACAAAATGGAATAAGTTTGTATTAGCAGTGTGTGCAAAATCAACATAAATGACAACTTTTCCTACATGTACCATAATAATCTTGGGAACCAATCATGAACACAGGATTTCGTTGACATTCTCCCATGGCCGCCCAAGCAGCGCAATTGTCATCCTCATCAATACAATCACCACCATCTGATACGGTTGGGACCTTACTCTCACCAATTGGTTTTGCATATAAGTATTTAATTGCAGACCACATATCCCCCTTAAGGATAGGGCATCTAGAATGTATACTCCTCTTGTCATGAGTTGCACTTAGGTGGAGGGAGAAGAACAGAACTGCATTCCCTTTTACTGGCTGGAGAAACTTGTTACTTTCTCCACAATCCGACATGCCGCTACTCTTCGGCTGAGAGTATATTTAACATGATTAAATGGTAAACACAGGTCCAATACCAGGCAAGATATTGAGCATTTAGTTTTGATACGCTAACAATGTTACATTCATCAATTATGTTATGTAACCACACTGAAGGTATTGAAAAAATCACACACAGTGAAGACAGTATATAACAGTTTACAATGGCAGTGTATCAAAGTTGGTCTCCAAAAAACAAATAAACACATTGGAAGGAAAATCTCTGGAGTGGCCTCACTCACCTCTGATTCGGGAAAGAGAATTTGACCCCCTTGTGTAGAATTTGAGAGATATAAAATAACGGTTGCTATTAGAGGTCCATTTGATTCCAATTTGGTCTTGTTTGTAAAATAATCTAAGTTCTGGCCATCCTGTTCAAGCTCATAATGCTTGACCTGCAAAGGCTTGCTGTTCTCTAGTAAAAATGATTAACAAACGAGACAACCGTTATATTAGAGTGTGTAATACAGAACACAGGCAGACAAATACAGGCCTGAACATAACAATTGGATACCTTTAGGAAGGAAAGTCCAAAGCGAAATTCTTTCTTCAATCTTTGCAACAATATCATCCTAAATCAATTTAGAACATCATCATAATAATGTCCACAAGGTTGGTAATGAGCTAAATGTGGTCAAGCAGCAAGGTTAAAACAACAAGCAGGTATACATTGGCTGCAGCAGTCTCATGCATATACAATTTCTCTCTGTTTTCAAGTTCCGTATGAACATTAAGGATCACAATCGAAGAACTGCATGCAATGAGTCCTTAGAAGTATACATGAATATTAAGAAACACCTCATTGATTTGCCTTAATTTAAGGTACACATAAACAAACAAAAATACAAAATTTCACCATGCAATAATAGAGAACATGAAAATGAACCAAAATTGAAGGAAGAAAAACACAGTCAAAGCTAAAACTAGTCATCACAGTATAACCTAATAATTTGCCAGAGCCTAAACCATGCAACTAGGTATGGAAAAACTTAAAAGACTCACTTCGATATCCAATGAAGTTTCGGATGCAAGTCTCCCATTGGCCGCATCAAAGGATTTTTCGTTCACATCATACGCCTTAGTACCCAAAATTTAAAAAAGAAAAAGGAAAAAAGAAAAGGAAAGAATCAACAACTTGACTGAATGACAATAAAAAGCAAAAAATAAAAAGAAATGAAAAAAGAACCATACCAAAGAAATAAGGTAGTCACACTCCTTGGCAGACAAGAACTCTCTATATAGAAAGACTCTGTAGTAACAGATACAATATCATCAAAGTTTAATAATCAAACGAATTAGAGCACATAATAAAATGAGTTTAGTTTCTATGCATTAGCATTCAATCAAGAGCTGTCATTAGACAAAAGAAACCACTTCAATCTACATACCAGCACCCAAATGGATATAGTGCATACTGCATAGAAATTAAATTATAACATAATAGATCATTCAAATGCATTTAAAACAATAACAAAAAAGAAAAAAAGCAAAGAGATTAACTGAATACCTAAGTCATGAAAAAATGAGAATGCTTCAAGTGGAGAAAAAGTTGTAGAGAGTAGAAAGTACCTGACCTTGGTTGCCATGAGATCTGGACAACACGTGTTGGATCAATGCTGTTTGGATTCACTGAGTGGCCTAACCCTAACATATAATGTGATGATGCATTTTCCTTCTTCAACAACAACAACCCCTCCTTCTCCCTTAGTTCTTTCCTGCTGCTAATAAAAATTCACAGCACCAATAATAATAATTGAGTTTAGACCCTAATTCAACCAAATCAGAGAATTGGGGAAAAAGTGAGGGCGAACTTGTAAATTTACCTGTCGGAAAACGAGGGTGAAAGAAGCAGCGAAAGCGTGTAGAGAGTGAGAAGAAGCGAAGCAGAGGCCATTGGAGATCAACATAGAAAGAAAAACAGTGATAATGCAAAACGAGAGTTCCCTTTATGGAGCTATACATTGGTCTCTGGTAAATGGTAATAAATTATTAAATTAAATTTTATCATGAAATCCGTGGCTAAATCTTTTTACAATGGAGGAAAATCGTGTGCAATCCAGACATATTGATGATGTTGGTGTTTTTCTTGTGGTACGGATATTTGTAATCGGTTAGTCCGATTGCTTTGTAATAGAATTTTTTTAAATATTGTAATAAATATGAGGGTTTGATTTTTTTAATTCATAAATCGAATAGTCCAAATTTTGTTTTTAAAAATCGATTTGTTCTTTAAAAATTGGATGTCTAATCTTTATATTTTGAATTTATATGTAGGATTAACACTTTTATTGTTTATGATTTTAAAAATTAGATATATTCTTCACTTTTTATTTCGAAAATAAATAAATTTTTGATGAATTAAAAATATATTTTTTTATTTTTAACTCTTTTTAAAAAATTTGTTTATTATTATATATTTTAAATGAAAAAATTTAAATATTTTTTATTTTAAAAAATAAAAAATATCTTTATATTTTTAATTAATAAACTTCGAATTAAAAGTCAAAATTTATTTTTTTTTAAAAATATCATTTTTATTTTAATATAAAAAATAAAAATAAAGTATATTTTTTTCAAAGATTTGTAACTTTTTTTTAAATATTTTTAATATTTAATTTTAGTCTTAACTTTTTTTATTTATACAATTTTATTTTTAATGTTTTCGATTTGTTTTAAAACTATCCCTAAATGTTATTAATTTTACGCCTAATGTTTCAAATAAAATTAACATCCAAAATAATTTTGTTATAAACTAAAAATATTAGAAACAAAATTAAATAAAATCAAATGTTAGAGATATTTTTTTAAAAAAATCACAATATTAGAGACAAAAAAAATTATGCTTTATCTAAAAAATCATTTACGAAAATGCTTTTGTGAATAAAATTACGCAAATTAATTTTGAATTTTGTATGATTGCAGATTTTTATGAAATACACTGATATACGGGTAATTTCGGTATTTCACATATGTAGATGGCCTGGGAAATCGGGAATGGCGATTTCCGTGTTGCCCCCGACACGTGTAAAGCATGCAGGAGTGGCAGTGCGCCCGTGACTCTCCTCACTCCTTTAAAGTAGGTCACTGCACTTCACTTCACTCACTTTTCATTTCAAACAACTATTTCCGAGAGTTAGAGAAATCAGAGAGCAAGAAAAACGGTGAAGGAGAGAAGAAGAAGAAGAGGAGGAAGATGGTTAGAGATATTACTCGTTCCGAAGATCATATTATTGAATATCTTGCCCATCCTACATATGTAAGTTTTTTTATTTCTTTTATTAGTAATAATATTTTTTTATAATGTTGAAGAGAAATTTTTTAGGTTGATAATATAATAGTGTTATAGTACAGTGTGTAAAGTGTTTAGTCTAAACGAGTTTTAAATTATTAAGGGGTGAAAGTAACTAGATTCACAACAGGTTTTATTTTTTGTTGAATAGAATTTTTATGTTGTTAATATTGAATGTTGTGTTTAGTGAAAACTGAAAAGTAGTTTTTATTTCTGATACTGTTTAAGAATGAGTAAATGTCCTTTTCGGTCCCTAACTATTTGCTCGATGGACTTTCCACTCCTTAAAAAATCTAAACACTCAAATTAGTCCCTATCTACTTTGATATATGTACGTTCCAGTCCTTATTTACTTTGAGTAAATGGCCTTTCCGGTCCCTAACCAGGGATTGGAACAAAGTAGATAGGGACCAATTTAGCTGTTTAGATTTCTTAGGAGGTGGGAAGTTCATCGGACAAATAGTTAGGGATCAGAAAAAACATTTACTCTTATTTTTATGAATAAAAGTAGTATGCAGTGGTAATACTCCCAGAGTCCAAGATAATTTTTGGTATACGAAGGATAATATTAAATATTTTAGGGAAAAAAATGAAGTCAAGTATTTGTTAGGAAAATTTATTTTTAATTATTTTTTAGGAAGAAAATGTTGATAACTATTCTTTTGGTTAGTATAATAAATCTTTTGGCTAGTAATTTTGTTAATTATGGTAAGATATTATGTGAAATTAGTCAGTTTTCAAAATAATTTAATTAATTATAATAATATAATACAAAAATTAGAGATTTATTTAGGTTAATTTTATTAATTATAGTAAGATGTTAATAAAAGTTAGTAATTTTTTATGTTAATTTTATTAATAATAAATTTATAATAAGATGTTTAGGTAATTATTAGTTTTTCAGATTATTTTATTAATTATATTAACATTTTAATGAAGATTAGTAATTTTTTATATCAATTTTGTTAGTTATAATAAGACCTTAAGGGAAATTAGTAACTTTTCAGATTATTTTATCAATTATAGTAAGTTATTATGTGCAATGATGAGTAGTTTTTTTTAGATCAATTTTATTAATTCGAAGGAGATGTTAAGAAAGGTTAGTAATTTTTTAGATCAATTTTATTATTTCAGCAAGATTTTAGAGTAGTTTAATTTAATTTTTATTTACTATGTAAAAAAAATAGTATTCATCACAAAGGATGGATGCATTATCAAAATATTAGGATATTAAATTCATATGTATTAAATTATTATCAGGTTGTCATAACTTACATTATGATTATGGAAGATACTGTGGGAAACCAATCATTATGTTATCATAGTTAAATTGATCAATATTAGACTTTATTATGTTATTGTGAAATTTATGATTAGTTGTGCTAATATTTTTTTTTTTTTTTTTTTTTGTAGGGTTCACGAATATTGGAGTGTCGGCACTTAAACCCACCAGATACCTTTGATGCCAGTGTTGAAGAGCTTTTAAGAGAGACCGGGTTTTACCACATCTCTCACGTTGGAAGAATACAAAGTCACTCAGTTATGGTGACAGCACTGGTCGAAAGGTGGCGGCCTGAGACTCACACATTTCATCTACCAATTGGTGAATGCACTATTACCTTAGAAGATGTTGCAATGATTCTTGGTCTCCCAACAAATGGTCTACCAGTTACAGGACCAACAGATAGTAGTAGCAGTGGTCTAGAAAGTGAATGCATGTGGCATTTTGGAGTTGCACCTGGAATAAGGGATCATAGAGGAAGTTTTATTAAGTTGACGTGGCTTCGCAGTCTTAAACGTCGCTTACAGTTGAATGATCAACTTTCTAGAGAAAGATATGTCAAGTGTCACATTATGGCCCTATTTGGTACAACGTTATTTTGTGACAAGTCTGGAGCTGGGGTGCATTGGAAATTTCTACCTTTGCTTCGAAATGTTTCAGAGATCAAGACTTACAGTTGGGGAGCGGCATGCCTAGCCCACCTATACAGATCATTGTGTCGGGCATCACGTTATGATTGTAAGGATATGGATGGTCCCCTGACACTCTTGCATGTATGGGCTTGGGAACGGATGCCATTCCTTGCACCAATTCCTATTGAGCCACGTTTTCCGCTTGCTCGAAGGTAACATGACATAGTAAATATGATACTAATATATATTAAATAGATTATTTTTATTGGATTTTATTAATAGAAAGCAAAAATTTGTCAGGTGGAATGATTGGGAATTTCCCTCATCTCAATACAGACATTGGACAACCAATCACGTGAGGAAGTTATTGGATTTGATTCAACCAGACAGGGTACGTATTTAGAAAACTGTCTAAATTGATTTAGATAGATTTTTTATTTGTAAATTGATGTATTAATCTATCAAAAACCAATAGTTATTCACAAGTTATTTTAATAGTTGTTTAGTCATATTTTTACTAAATTGATTCAGGACTATAATAGTTGTCTTCAATTTTTTTGAATCTTATTCATGCAGTTTGTGTGGGACGTCTACAGTCATGATCGTATTGCGCCCCATTTAGTTCCAGATGACATCCGTGAGCATGAGGTGATATGGAATGCAATGACGCCACTCATATCGTTTGAGTGCATTGAGTGGCATCCCGCTGACAGAGTCAAGAGACAGTTTGGTTTACAACAGGACATTCCAGGTCAACCAAAGAGTCTTGGTAATGCACATGGCAATGTCTTGACTGGTCCAAAAAATTTGAACTGGGCTGTCGCACATTCTGAGTGGATAACGATTTGGACCAACCGATATTCTCACATCCTTGGTGGAGATCCTGTCAAGACCTGTCAGGCATCCGAGATTTACATGAGTTGGTACAACGCAACATATGGCAATCACTTGCAGCTGTCCTTTCGTTTGGATCAGCCACTGCCACTACGAGTGGTTCCGAGTCAAATGTCCTTAGATTCGAGACTTCAATGTCCTACCACTTCTAGCCAATCTAGGGGAACAATGTCTTTTGATTCTGGTAGATGTGACCAAGATCGAGGGATTGATTATCACCACAACACAGGCACTAGTGGGAACATACCTCATTACGACCTTAACGTTGTTGCACCACCAATTCAGGAGCACGAGGATGATGATGATGATGATGTTGCATAGGATTACTTGGTGGATGTAGCCGGTAACAATGAGGATGATATTGGTGATGATGATGAGTCTAGTCTCGGTGTGACAGGTAATCTAGTTGTCTTTATTTTAAAGTTTTACTCTACCCAGTACTGTATATTATTTGGGATGATTTCTTGTTGTAATTGCCCATGATGATTAAGGTTGATGGTGTAGTTTGGATTAGAGCTGATTTTGTTGTTAATATTGGATATTGGTTTATTTCTTGTTGTTGTTAGTATTGGATATTATTAGAATTGATTGAAATTGTTGTTATTGTAGCTGAACATTATGATTGAGCAAGAGTTGATGATATTGTTTGGATTAGAGTTGATTTTGTTGTTAGTATTGAATGTTTTTACTTGGTTGATTTCTTCTTGTTAGAATTGTCCATGCTCAAATATTTCAAAATAAATTCATCAACCTTCATTTCTAGTTCCATCTTTCAGCTAAAATTATACATAAAGAGAGAAAAATCACAAAAGAATGAACTAATTTGGCTCTCAATAGAATGATACATAAAATTTACCGTTATTTCTTCAGCACCATGTGGCCATGCTCATCCTTATCAAAAAGGCGTTCAATTAACTCATCCCAGCTTTCACTAGCATTATTGGTTTTATTAGGAGTTGAACCAAAAGAAGAAGAACCACCCTTTAATCTTCTTCTTGAGCTCTTTTCTTCTTCTTCTTCTTCTTCTTTCTCATCATCAAAAGTGCCATATTCTGATGGTGGTGTATAAGCATGAGGAACATCTAATGTCTTAGCCCTCTGTAGTGCTGCTCTGTGTTCTTCTTTGTGCCTAGTTAATGTTTCTTGACGCACCATCTTTTGTTTCTCAGGGATTTCCATGGCATCATGGTCTTTCTCTATTATTAACTGCAGTACATAGAAAACACAAGGAACTTGATTCAAGGGAGATATTTAGAGGGTGAAAACTCAGGTGCAGTTAACTTCATGTGAAGTTGATAGCTCAGAGTCATTCGATGAAGTTAACTGCACATGAAGTTAACTGCAGCTGAGTTTATATGATAATTTTAGGGGTTCAAAAATCTATCTGTTCCGCATATCACATAAAACAGTTTACAAAGGTTGATAGACTTACATCTAGAGCCTTTTGTGCTTCTTTCTCTATCCAAATTATGGCATGATCAGACGTGGCGTTACATGAAAGGATTATATGCTCGAATCTTCCGTCGACAGGCACCGCCGTCCTTACAACCGGGGGAAACCTTCCCATTCTGCAAACAAGGTTGTTAAACATCTTTCTTATTACAATTAGGTTAACATATTTTACCATGAAAAGATGGTTGGAGTGGAGTTTCAAAAATATAGTTAGAATTTAGCATAAGGTTCTTTAAACATACCTAAAGGGCTTTCTCTCAACAATGTGATAAAGGCGACCAGGGGCATAGAGTCTCCTTGGATCTTTGAGCAGCTTCTCCTCAGATATGCATGTATCTCTCATGCACCTCAAACACAATAGGCATGGCAAACTGCCAGCCATAGAAAATATCTTTGTAACTATGATTTTCTGTAATTAATGAATCATTTTCGTCTACGAGTATTCAATTTAACTACGCTATTGTTGCAAACTGAACTATTATCTCAGTCACTCGTATAGAATACATGTCAGAATATAAAATATACGACATAATACATGTAAGAGAGATTTTGTTATAGAGGTCCTTATGACATACCAGAAAACAGATTTGAATATATCTTCCAATGGGGTGGCTGTCCTTGGTAAGAAGTCATCCTAATCAGTGTATAAAGAGCATTTAACATCAAATTTAAGTTAGCATGCTAAGCTTGTGATTAGCCTTTAGTTTAATAGTTTTAAGTATAGGCATAATAGTTATTGAACAAGATAAGGACATTACCTAAATGTACTTGACCAAATATTGACAAAAAGAAACTCAAGATAAAATGCCTCAAGATTTTGCAAGGGAATTCATGAAGAACTTACATAGATGCTGCAACCAAGCAAGTAAAACATTTGAGATTCTGATACTTGCCTGCAACACAACAGAGTTGATGACATCTGCATATCGCACCGCCAAATTTAGCGACATACACCTAGCCGGCGCGATGGCATAGCACCTGACTCTCTTCCTGTCAATATCTCCAAGCTTATCGCGATTCTGCACCACCACCATGGTCAACATAGCTGCAACTCCTGATCCAAGTGAATGTCCAGCAAAAGTAAGTCTGTAATCTGGATATGTTTCCACCAACTCCCTCAGAACCTCGCATTCTGTGTCCAAAATCCATCCAGCAGCTTTCAATAGCCCATTGTGAACATACCCTCCATCAAATTTCCTCTTCCCCAATCTATTATCCAAAAGAACTGCATAGTCACTCTCTTTTGCCAAGTTTAGGCCCCTGATGGCAAGAACTATATCAGCATGATCATGATCAATATACAATATATAGGGTGGAGCGCATCCGCGAGTATCTTCGTATGTCTTCTTGTGTATTAGCCAATCTGGGTTGATTCCATAACCACCAGGAGGTGCCCAAAGGGGGTGTCTAAGATCATCTTCATACACAGCTAGGATGTATCTGCAAAGGCGAGGCACCGGCTCGAACTCTTCGGCGTTGGCAAATCCCCAATTCTCACTGTCATGGCCTGCATTGTGAAGACATCTTTTCCAAGCCCAGCGAGCGCAAGCGAGACAATACACACACTCAAGAAGAGGAAGGCCACAGAGGATTGACATTGTTCATGCTAAGTAGGCCAAACACTAGTATATAGGTTTTGCACAAATCTCCTTTAGGCAATGATTTTCTTATACAGAAACAATCATGAACACCAAAATTGGAAGCTTAACTATAAACTTTAATTTCCTCCTTGATCTTCCAAGCTGAACTATAAACTAAAATTGTGGAACTAATAATGATCAGAAACCATAATCTTGTATAGCAGCAGATGCAGAAACTAAAAGCTTTTCTCAATTATGGAGAGATAGGTAAGTTGGTTTGATGGTTCCAACTTTCAATTATACAATTCAGTGACGAAAAATAGAGGTAATAAACAACTTGTGATAAGTTCTTTATTAACAACAGATACAAATAGAAACTATAGAACAGAACAAGGAGAATTTAGTAAACTTAGCTGAAATTTCTATGAAGGGTTGTATTCTTAGGAAAACCGAAACTCAAACGTGGCAAATGATGAAGAAACGAAGACTCAACAAGAGCAACTAGAAATGAAAAAAATGGGAAAAGATGAGATACCCTTCACCAAATCTGAACGTTGAGTCGTTGACCAGTTATTAGAGAAGCCTGGAACTTCAAAAAAGAACTTTCTTTGAAATACAGAAACTTTGACAGTTTCATAGGTTGCATCATCATTGTTTGAACACACCACCTCGGAGAAGCTTCAAAGTTCAAAGGTATTGATGAAAGAGAACAAAATTGTTTTGGTCTTCTATATAAAAAAATTTAAAAAATAAAAGAATGAAAAATGGTTTTCGAGTTATAGTACATTTTTAAAGGAAAATCCAAAAGCAGAGCCAATAGCCACTCATGCAACCAAACCAATGATGAAAGTGAAGTGGGCTGGGACCATTTCTCCCATGTTTTTCTTCTTCTTTTGTTAATTGTTTCTGCCATGATTTTATTGATTTGACTAAATTTTCATCTAACGGTTCTCAAATATCAACTTAACGCGAAGTTGACTTCATCCGAGTTTTCACCGTTTTTAAATACTGTTAAAGTAGTTCTACTTTTCTTAATTGAATAATGAATTTTATAAGAGTTGTACTTCCGTATACAAATATTTGATGAATGACTTTTTGTATTTATAAATATTTTTGTTCGATATTATATTTTTTATCTGAAGTTGACTAAATATTTGGTTGTTATTAGGTGTGAAAGTGAGCCAAATTGTCAAGTCGATCAAATTTTATTCACAAAAATTGAGCTCTTTTTTATTTATTTCATTAGCAAATAATATGAACATAATTTGTACAAATTATAAACTTATATTTCCATTCATCAACCATACAACCATTGTATTATGATTTAAATATGACATTTTATTTTCATATGTTTAATCAAAAATGTAAAATAAGTATATCATTTATTTGGTAAGGATAAAATAAGTATATCCTAACAGGTGATGAAAATAAAAGCCCAAACCATCAAAAAAGCAAAAACTTTATTGGGCCTATACCTCAGACCAAAAAACACAGAACGTAATCGGGACCCGACCCGATACGAATCAGGTGGAGTAGCTTCTTTCTCTTTGTAGCTGCTTTAAAAGGCGAAGCAGTATTACTCAAAAAACCCTAGTTCTTTCTACCACTAGCATAACCCTCGTCAGGTAATCTTTTACTCTTCTTCTCTCACTTTCAATCAATACAATGTTTGATTCGATCATAACAAAGTCTACTCTTTGATTCTGATTTCATCATTGGTGAAAACGGTTGCGTGTGTTTTCTAAATTGAGCGTTTCTTCTTGTTGTTGTTTGTTTGGATCAGGAAAATGGCTCCGAAGGCACCGAGTACGGGTCTTTTCGTTGGAATGAACAAGGGTCATATCGTCACCAAGAAGGAGCTGCCTCCCCGCCCCAGAGATCGCAAAGGGGTAAGTTTTTTTTTTATTAAGGGAATTAGCATTCATCCACCTGTATTAGATTTTAATTTTACTTTATTACGTTCGATTATACTCGTGATTATTGTTGTGTGCATATATTATGTTTTATATTTGAATTTTGCTGAACGGATGTAAGATATAGCTGAGTTTATGTTAATGCATTATTCTTGATGCTGTTGTTTTGAATTAGTATAGGAACAACATTAGCCAACTTTTTTTCTTTATTGTAAAATTATTTTTTATCTCATTTTTATTTTAGAAGATTTAGGATTTAGAATTTGTGGTTTCGGGGTTTAAAATTTAGAGTTTAGGGTAAAAGAGCAATTTCAAAAAGTTGGCTGAAAGAGGTTTGCTTCATGCTTGAACTTTATTGTTATTTATGCTGCACGTACTAGCTCAATCTTGGCATAGGGTTAATGTTTGGTGATAGTTGGAATTCTGAAGCATACTATTCTCTGTACTTGAATGTCTTACATAGTGCTGAATGATGGATATGTAAAATATAGGGAAGGATGAAATTGTTCAAGGGATCAACCACTGTTGAATTACCCGGAGAAATGATACTAGTTATAGTTTTTGATGTCTTGAGCTTATCTTAAATGTGGTTTCTAAAGGGACATGTATTGAACAGAAAACAAGCAAGAGGGTGCACTTTGTGAGGAATCTCATTCGTGAGGTTGCTGGTTTTGCGCCGTATGAAAAGCGTATAACTGAGTTGCTGAAGGTTGGAAAGGATAAGAGGGCATTGAAGGTTGCCAAGAGGAAGCTCGGTACCCATAAACGCGCCAAGAAGAAGAGAGAGGAGATGTCCAATGTCCTCAGAAAGATGAGGTTCACACTTAATTCTTTTGTGTTTTGTTTTGACTTGTTAGTAATGTCATCTGGTTATTAATTCATGAAGGTAGATTTCTCATGCTACTTATTAATTTTGTGCAGGGCTGGTGGAGGCGGTGACAAGAAGAAGTAAGTGTTTACTTTGGTTCATTCTAGTGTTCTGGGGGATCAGTGTTTTTGAAGGACAAGCTATCTTAGTTTTGTTTGGTTCAATTTATCAGTGTAATCTTTTACTTTTAGATATGTTATATTTTGAATATGTGATTTTTGGAAAATACCATTGGATTATTTTCAGTCTTAACATGAGATTAAAACCTTTTCAACCCAATGTTGTCTCATTTGAACAGGTTCCTAGTAAAATTGATCCCACCTACCATATCTAATCACGAGTATATGTATATTTTTATAGCAGGCAAACGTAACACTTTAGTCTCCAAGTTAATGTAGTTGGTTGATCCTTGTTTGTTTTCCCTTTTAGTTTGGTATAATTTTCGCAGAGCAAATATTAAGATCATTTATGTAGTATATTTTTCTAGTCAAGAAATAGAAGTGCCCATAGAAGATGATGGGATAAAATTATGTATATATAAAGAACAAAAATTTAACTCTAAATACTAAATAGAAATCAGAGTGCTCGCAAAATTATTCGTTGTGTAAATTTGCCACAACAAAAACTTTTTTGGTACTACGGTTGATTTTGTCGAACGAATTAATCTCGAGTATAACTAAAGTAGTTAATATTTTGAATATATTGGTAAATTGTTTGCCAAATTGTTAATATTCTATTTTCATTGATAATTTTGTTGACAACATAATCTTCTATTAAGCACGGTTATTTTTAGATTTAATTTTGTACAAAAATCAATTGATTATATTTAAAAGTACTTTAAAAATAACAGAAACAGAAAATAAGGAGTTTTTCTATGTTTCCCGAGACTGAGAAGTAAAAGTACAAAGAAATTGTTAACCAAAGTGAAAAACAAAAACAATGCACATGTCAAAATTTGGCCTTTGGTTTAATTCCTTTATTTTCACATATAAGTGGAATGCACTGCACATGTTGAACACGAAAGGCAAAATGTTGAGTTGCAACCCATTATTTCTCAACTAAAATTCCTACAAGTCTCACTTATACAATCATGGATTCACATGAATATGTTGTGATCTTTGGAAGGCATTTTTATCTGCAGCTGGTAAACCATCTCTGATGAAGCATTGGAAAAAGAAAAACCAAAGAAAACTACAACCTTGCCCAATAAGTAACTCTATGCTTGGAAAACTTTGGAGATGCAAAGAAGGGAAGGGTCAGGTCTTGATGAACTTTTGAGTGAGTTTCTCAACTCCTTCTCTACAATCGCCAGCAACTCGCTTTGCACCTTCTTTGACAGCATATCCAAATTCGACGGCACCTTGCTGCAGCTCTTGAGCTGACTTACCTGCCTTTGATATGGTGGCTTCTCCTAATTCTTCAGCCTGTTTTCGAGTTTTGCATGCCCATTCCCTCAAGTTTGATATGAATACAGAAATCACGTTGATGATCTTATCAATTGTTTCTCTAGATTTTCCTCTGACATCTGCTGCCATTTTTTTGAGCTTGTCCAATAAGCTACCAGCCCTGTTGACTGTTCCTTGAACGGAGAACTGTTCTCCGGCGTTGAGCCATGTAACTCCAGGAGATGCTTCCTCACGAAGATCATTGTCGACCACCACTTTGATTCCATGCCTCTCCCAACGGTCTCTAGCCTCCTCTAAAGCTTTTGCTTGTTCTCTAACTCGTTTCGCCTCATCCTCTGCCCAAGCCCTGAGTTCAAGATTTACATACATTTAAAACCAAATATTCAACTTGTAATAAGCTTAGAAAAATGGATTTATGACGAGCAGAATAAGATTATCCAAATTTGAAGATTCTACCTGGCCATGGACAAGGCTTTTCTTTCAACCTCTAGCTCATACTGTAAACGGGCAATCTCTTTGTTTTCGACTTCAGCTTCCTCTCGAAGCTTGTTGATCCTCTCTTTTTCATAAGCTATTTCAACTTTGTTATTCATAAGGCTTTGTAATTGATCCTCAACCTCGCGCCTTAACCTTGAAAAGACCTCCATTTCTGATTCAATAGCAGCACGTTCCTTCAACAAAGCAATATTTTCGTTTTCTCTCTCGGCTCTTAGCCTTTCCAACTCTAGTTTTGCCTCCTCGGCCATTTTTTCAACATTGTTGATCTTTTCCCTCTCTATTAAAAGCTCCTGCTCAAAATTTGCATTGATATCCCTCTCAACCTGAGCTACCAAAGCACTATGTGCAGCAACAGCGTTTTCAGCCATAGACTCTGCTTCAATGCGTGCAAGCTCTTCACTGACTACGTCAGAAGCATCTCCGGTAGCAAGGGCAACAGCCGCTTGGGCATTGGTTACTGGTTTCTCTGGCTGAAACAATCGTGTATAACCTTGAGTACCCCCACCCCACCCCCCAAAAATGAAAAACGAATGAAAATTGGAAACCAAAAGTAAATAAGAAACAACTAAGAGGGGGAAAAGGAGTAACAAGTAGGCAAAATCAAATCAAATTTAATTTGAAATACGACATACCAAATGCAAGAGCTATAATACCCTGTTCACCAGCAGAGAGGTCAGCTACTAGTGCAGGACAAGCATTAGGGTGTATCTTTTCAGTGTCGATAAACCCGGAAAGTTTGTACAGTGTCTGCACATCAATCATTCAGTTTGATGAACGCAAACAGATCAGTTCAATGTAACTTGAATCAAGAGTATAGTTGAGCATATCAAAGTAACAAGTTAAGCAACCTTTCTGTCAGCTTCAGGAAGCTGTCTCTTCTCCAGGGCCATTTTCCAACTTACAAGATCTTGGCGTGATAAAGGGCTGTAGAAATGAATGTAGGAGAGAAGGGAGATCATCATTATATCCAATGCTATCGAAAATTCCACATTCAGACAGAGGGCAATAAATAAGATGAATATTGCGAGTCTTAAAAGAAAATATATATTTTGGAGTATTGCATTAACTCTGATTTTGGAATGGTAATGCATTACCAAAGACAGATAGGTAGCCATAAATGCATACCTTTCAGGAGAGAAGTAAAATGGGCCACCGTCTTCATCTGCAGACAACTGTATATCACGTCTTGAAAGCTTGCTTTCAATAAGTCCAGCTTCTGCCAAACCTGTGACATCAATATTGTTTAGACATGATACTCTTGTACAAATAGGTGAGTTGTTAAATATATGTATTAAAGTGTCCTATTCTAACCTTGAATAGAAGAAAAATCAGGGTCTTCAGGGGTGATATCATCAAATGCAAGCTCAGTAACATTGTCTATGTACATGGCAGGATACACTTTCGAAATTGTATTCCTAACAAAACCAGAAAGGCATATAGAAAGCCATATATTACATGCCTGATGAACAGTTAGCTTTGTTTACATCTCACTATTATTATGAGAAAGAAAGAGAGAAAAATAATGAGGAAGAGGAAGAGGAAGACGAAGAGAAGATAAACCACTACCTTGATAGAGCACTGCTAGCAGTCACCAACCACCGAGCATATTCACGACGTGTGCATAAGTGACTAGGTTGAACATCAGGCTCAATAACCTGAGGATGTAACATTTTTCCAGTGAACAAAAGATATCTTTTCTGAAGTCACCAAATATCTAAACTAAATCAGGGATATAATTTTTGGGGGAACAATCGGTGTTATTTTATGAACAAACTAATTTCATGAGTATCTTTCAGTAGTTCTTTAACTCTGAATCTTCTTTGCAAACATAATGCTTGACCTATTGTCCCTTGAATGAAAGAAAGCATAAAGCTAAATGAAATCTTCAATTTCAGTTGTTTTCTAATTTATTCGACAGTACCAGCAAATCTTCAATAGTAAGAGTATGATTTAGGACACATTGTAGAGAGCCAATAAAGCTCAAGCCTAGGTCAGTAAGTTAGTGCTAAATTTGGGGATTTTGGATAATTATGTATCTTTTGCACTTAAGTTCTTTATGCAATTCTATCTCTGCCTTGATAAAATTCAATAAAATAAAAATATCTATGGTTGTTTTGACCATATATGTATCAGTGTGCGTAATTATTTTGAATAACTTTCAAAACAAGCAATGACCCAAAGTTCTAAATAAAGAAAATAGAATTGAAGGCAGAAAATACTTAAGTCACCTTGCAGAAAGTGAGTTTTAACAAATAAC
This sequence comes from Arachis ipaensis, assembly GCF_059453495.1. Taxonomy (NCBI): domain Eukaryota; kingdom Viridiplantae; phylum Streptophyta; class Magnoliopsida; order Fabales; family Fabaceae; genus Arachis; species Arachis ipaensis. Next base: position 158,277,307 of record NC_142440.1, on the reverse strand, counting down.
TACCTTTAAAACTTGCAATGCAGCTAGTGCTTGCCCCTGAACCTGATCAACAGCTGCAGGAACCAAAACCTTTCCTGGAAGCATTTGTGAAGCTGCAGAAACCACTGTTGGAGCAGGAATACCTGGAGCAGAGAAAAGGGATCTAGCACGGACTTCATCGTTATCATTTCTACGCACATCATTTCCAGGAATGCCCTTCTCTTCCAAGGATGACTTATTTCCATCAGCTGAGTCTTGTGTTTTTTTCAGATCGATGTTTTCTTTTGCTGAAGTTGATAGAGCATTCTCTTGATCATCACGAGGAGAAAACTCAGGAACTGAAACAATGCTATTTGACTCAGGATTGACTGTAACACTTACAGTTTCAGTCTCATTATCAGCAACAGATTTATTCGAAATAGAAGAACCTCTACTGCCACTTGGGTTGGTTATTTCATCCTGCTGCTCAGTATTAAGATGAAGCCACTTAGCATCATCATCAAGTGTGTTTCCTGGTTCAACATTGAATTGGTTCTCCTTAACTTCAATAATGGTTTCAGCTGAGTCTACAACAGGTTTGCTATCTATAGATTCATAAGTATTAATAGCAGCAAAAGTACTTTCAGATTCAGAAAAGTTAAGTGGTGTTGCATTTTCACTGGGAATATCTAGCTTGTCATCATAAGATGACTCTTGCTCTAAATCTTCTAGAACAGATATAGGCTTAGTGGCATCATCAGCATCAATACCATCGGAGGTGTTTCTAGTATTCTCTACCAATTGCGATCCTATATCCAAATCATCAACAGTACTATAGTCATTGAGAGTATTATCAGACTCGAGAGACGGGTAATCCCTAGATATATCAACCTGACCTTCTGTGTTACCGTTTCCCTGCTCCACCTTGATGCTAGCATTAACTTGTTCGGTAATTTCATCATTACGGTCATCTGAAGATAAAAGTGTCTCCTGGTGTGCAGTGAGGGGCTTCATTTGTTGCTCTGGTCCTGTATCCAGCCACACACATTCCAGCAAGTAACTTACTCCACTCAAATGCAGAAAAATCCTATTTACACCCAACACAACTTCATTGTTACCACACAAGATAGAAAATAAACAATTACTTACTTGAACCGACTCGTTTGTTAAGAGATAACGCAGCGAAGGTAAGCCCTGTAAGAAGAAGGACCCCAGCCACTCCTACTCCCACAACTCCTGAAAGCAAGCTACTTCAAAAGTGTTAGTAAGTAGTGTGGCATTGATAACACCAACAAGTACAATAGAATAGTTTTTCACTAACTCCAATCCTGACATCCTGTATCTCAATTCTCAGATTTTTAGATTCCCAACCATATTTGTTAATGCCTAACATCAGGCAATCGAATCAAATAAACCAACCGAAATCAATTCCAGCCCCGAATAAAAGGTCCTCCATGCATCAAAGATCAAACTTTCCTCAGCAAATAACTACCATAATTGTAATAACAAATAACTTGCTATGATAGAATAAGATTACACACACAATTGAGCTACTCCAAGTTATTTCTTTTGTTCTGTCTAAATCACCAATATCCAGATTTCACTACAACGAACTAATCTAGCTAGAGATAAACAATTAAGTTAAATTAACACTGCTTAATTCATTCTGAAAGCATTTCTGCACTCACCTCCAAATGATTTCTTCTTATCGGGCTGGTCCGCGGCATCAGAGTCGGACCAACCGGAAAAGCCGTCGCCTTTGGGGTCGGAGCCGGTCCACGAGGCCTTGTCAGAACCATTTCCAGTCTCGGCGACACAGAAAAGGCGAAGACGAGGGTTGAAATTGAGGGTCCGGAAACGAAGAGTGAAGGGGAATCTCCTGCAATTGGCGGCATTGAAGGCCAATCGAAGCTGGAGTGAGCTCGGAGAAGAGCTCGTTGCAGTCACCATAGCCATCATCAAACGAAAAACCGTGATTGAAGAGAGAGAAAGAGAGAATATAATAGAATGGTATAATTTAAAGGGTAGTTAGTAGAAGAAGTAGCAGAATTCGTTGGTATTAAAGAGGGGAAGGAATGTTATTGTTCTCTTCTTTCTTTCTTCCTTCGTTTGTGGTCTGTGGCTTCTAGTCGTAACACACTACTACTGGGTTGGTTGGTGTAGCGTTGAAAATCTCAAAATATATGTTGCTATCTTCTAATTTATTTATTTATTTTTTGAGAATCTGATTGTGCCAAATGCCAATGTCAATTGGCAAAGAATGAGTTTTTGTAAATAAAAATATTTACTAGGGTTTATCAATAAAAATAACTTTTTTAACATTTTCACTATCGATTAATTATTACATGATTTACTCTCTTGCTGGTTCTTTATTAACTCTCTCTCTCTCTCTCTCTCTCTCTCTCTCTCTCTCCCTCAAGTTTAAACCCCATGAGGTTGCAGTGTTTGGGGTCGTAGCTCAAGGTAGCAGCAGAAAGCGCATAGCGTAGCAGAAAAGATGGGAACTTCGGTGCAGGTAACGCCACTGTGTGGAGTGTACAACGAGAACCCTCTCTCCTATTTGGTCTCCATCGATGGCTTCAACTTCCTCGTCGACTGTGGCTGGAATGACCATTTTGACCCTTCCCTCCTTCATCCCCTCTCCAAGTAACTCCCTCTCATTCACTCACTCGCTATTCTACTTCTTTTTACCTCATAAAATTATCAACTTTTTTTTTTCATCTAAGTATCTTTCATGTCATTAATTTATGATGCTATTTTCAGCTCTCCTAATTGTTGATTAGTACTGGCATACTGAATTTATTGTTAATGGGAATTGGGAAATGCAATGTTTATGGTGACAATGGCATTGGTGTTTGAGCATGCTTGTGTTTTTGTTATATTGGATTCATCATTAAGGTTGTGTTGTGGCTGGCAATTTAATGTAATGTAGGGTAGCACCAACTATTGATGCTGTGTTGCTTTCACATCCGGATACCCTTCACCTTGGTGCCCTCCCATATGCCATGAAGCAGCTCGGACTTGCTGCTCCGGTATTTTCGACTGAGCCTGTCTATAGATTGGGCCTTCTCACCATGTATGACCAGTTCCTCTCAAGAAAGGTGAAATTTCATCTAGGTTAATAGGGTTTTAGGGTATTCTTTTTTATTTGTAGGCTTTTGGATTGGACCTCTTTTGTTTTATGTTGGAGCTTTATTTTTCAGTAAGCAGCATTCGGAAAATGTGCATGTTATAACCAAATAGTTAGATTCAGATGTATCTCATTTTTTTTTTTGCAGCAAGTATCAGAGTTCGATCTGTTCACACTTGATGATATTGATTCTGCATTCCAAAGTGTAACAAAGCTAACATACTCTCAAAATCATCATTTCTCAGGTTACCTTCTTATGCTCTCCTTTTCTCCTTTCTCCCTACTTCCTTTTCTAATTGTCTGTATGCGTAAACACTATAAGTTAGTTTCTGAACCCCCTAATCCTATGCAACGGCAACACCAATGACCATAACGAAATTCCCTGTCTATGGTAAAATTTCTTTGAAGTCCATCTGAAAATCCAAAATTTACATGTTGCATAACTTAAACAACTGCTAGGCAAGGGAGAGGGAATTGTGATTGCACCTCACGTTGCTGGACATTTGTTGGGAGGCACTATATGGAAAATTACAAAGGATGGTGAGGATGTGATATATGCTGTTGATTTTAATCATCGGAGGGAAAGGTAAAAAATATTTTAGCTTTCAATGTTATATTTCATCTCATATTTATATAGCAAAAAGAAAGGTACTTATCAATCTAATTTTTATTAGGCATTTGAATGGAACTGTTCTAGGTTCTTTTGTGAGACCAGCTGTTCTAATAACAGATGCTTACAATGCTTTGAACAATCAGCCTTACAGACGTCAAAAGGATAAAGAATTTGGTGGTATGTGACTTTATCTCTTATCTATTAAGAGCAAACAAATATGTTTGTTTGTGACATGAATTATACATTTATGGATTCATGTGCATTGGTTATTCTTATCGTATATCTGCTTGATTTTTAGATATCTTAAAGAAGACTCTGAGGGCAGGTGGCAATGTATTACTTCCTATTGACACTGCTGGACGGGTGTTGGAACTTATTTTGATTTTAGAATCGGTCAGTGCAGATATTGTGCTTTTACAGTTTCACTCTCCTTTTTCATTTTTATTCCTGAATTTATGTGTCAGTTGACACTAGGTATTTCTGATTGCAGTACTGGGCTGACGAAAACTTGACCTATCCTATATACTTTCTGACTTATGTTGCATCCAGCACAATAGATTATGTGAAGAGTTTCCTTGAGTGGATGAGTGATTCCATAGCAAAGTCCTTTGAACAAACTCGGGAGAATATATTTCTTCTGAAGTAAGCAGTCTCTTAAGTTTGGAGTAATATTTGTATTCACTCCTTTTTTATTCCTCTGAGATGTTTTCTGTGTGTGGTTATTTAATCTTGTTTTTCTTGTGTTTTGTACTTGCAGGTATGTCACACTTCTGATTAACAAGGCCGAGCTTGACAATGCTCCAGATGGTCCAAAGGTTGAATTTGAATGCTTGTTTTTAGTCACGTCAACCTCCTTACTGACTCTGATGTGTCTTCCATAGGTTGTCCTGGCCTCCATGGCCAGCTTGGAAACTGGTTTTTCTCATGATATATTTGTTGAGTGGGCCAGCGACATGAAAAATCTTGTGCTTTTTACTGAAAGAGGCCAGGTATTTATTTAGATTGTAGATTTTGTTCCCCTTTTGGGCCTTTTCTATCATGTTTTAGTGTTAGATTTGAAACAAAATAAGGTAGGGTTTACCTATTTCACATCTGAGGCATCTAGTGCAAGTGATTATATAAAGAATTTAGTTGTATGTGGCAGCAAACTGAAATAGTGTTGTTATTATACCATGCGATTTTCTCAGCAGCAATGTTCTCTTGACACAATTTTTTAGCCCCACACACATATAAGTATCGTGTGAATTTTAGCATGTTAGATATTTTCTCTTAGCCCTGTAGAATATACTTCCAAATTGATTTTTGAAGAATTCTAGAGGTTTTTTCTTCATTGATTTCTTTGTTATTGTGGTGCAATGAGAATGGCAAAAGGATCATTGATCATGTAAACTTACTTTTATCTATAATTCATATTAAGCACTTACAATTGGTTTCTGCCATCACATGTTTTGGGTCGATCCTTATGTGTTGGATACATAGTATGCAACACTAGCTCGTATGCTTCAGGCTGATCCACCTCCAAAAGCCGTCAAAGTCACTGTGTCAAAGCGGGTTCCTTTAGTTGGGGACGAACTAATTGCCTATGAAGAAGAGCAAAATAGAATAAAGAAAGAAGAAGCTTTAAAAGCTAGTCTTATGAAAGAAGAAGAATTGAAAGCATCTCAGGGGCCTGATAATAATGTTAGTGATCCAATGGTTGTTGATGCTAGCAATGATCATCTATCAGCTGAAGGTAAGGAGTTTTACAAATTGTTTTGGAGCTATTTTTTTTTCCCACGCAAGTAGAAGATATGGCATAAACCTGGTGCTATTTTGTGGTTTTTCGATTAAATGTTTGGATTAGATTAGATATTTAGATTTATCTAGCTCATGTTTCTGTAAGCATAACCATTCTGCTTTGACTATTTCATATTCATCAGTAGTATGTTTAAAATTTTCTAAAATTGTAGAAATGCATTTGTTTGTCTTCAATTGGTTTTGAGCCTTAGGATACCTTGCATTTAAATGTTAAATTAGAAGAACAATGACATTTTACCTTATCCTACAAAATAACCATTTCAATAAATTAGACAAACTGAATCAAATTGTCAGATTCAACACCTTTCAAATATTTATTATCATTTTATGAACTTTTAACATGAGCATGCCCCAATTAACTTTAATAAATACGAGGTATATATATTTCTCAGTTATTTTGGGTCTCCTGAAAAGTTTTGTTATGCATCTCGAGAGTTTCTTGCACAAGTTTTTTATGTTGTGTTAGCTTTTACCCTTTTCTTTTTTTTTTCTTTTTGGTCATGGAGCTTTTCTTTTTCAAATGTCTAAAACCTTACCATAAGTAATTTGAACTGCACTTCCAGCTGCTGGTCCACGAGGTGGAGGATACAGGGACATATTAATAGATGGGTTTGTTCCACCTTCAACAAGCGTTGCCCCAATGTTTCCCTGTTATGAGAATACATCAGAGTGGGATGATTTCGGTGAAGTCATAAATCCAGATGATTATGTAATAAAGGATGAAGACATGGATCAGGGAGCAATGCATGTAAGTCTCATAGCATATACCCCTCATTTCTTCTAAATTCTAAAATAATTGTTACAACCTGATATTACGAATGAAAATTTTTCTTGTATATGCAACCATATATTATCAAAAATACTTGTTGTTTATAGCTTTTCCTTTTTTTTTTTCAGGCAGGAGGTGATATAAATGGAAAACTAGATGAAGGTGCTGCAAGTTTGATACTTGATACAAAGCCATCAAAAGTCATATCTGATGAAAGGACTGTAAGCAGCAATATATTTTTTTGTTTCTGCTTCTTATAAATTGAAAATTTATATACATGCATTTGAATGTTAACTGTTGTGCTGAGAATCAATTGACTGGATGAACTAAGTTGAATCCCTTTACTCTTTTTTTCGTGTTTGCACATTCAATGTCATTAAACTTATTACTTCCACAGATGTACAAAGCTTTCTAAGATGCTGCTAATTCTGTTTTTCAGACAGTCATCCAATAGCTCAATTTAATTTTTCTTCAGCACGCTTTTCAGGTGTAAATTTATCTCAAAGGCCATCTTTTATGAATATTAAATCTGCCAAATTACATTGCTTTTATTCAGGTACAAGTCAGATGTTCATTAGTGTATATGGACTTCGAAGGCCGGTCAGATGGAAGATCCATTAAAAATATTCTTTCCCATGTGGCTCCCCTAAAGCTTGTAAGATTCTCTTCGGTGCTTTGATGCATAATTACTTAATTCATAATTACATAAGAACGAGCTTTGAGTACTTAATTACTTAATTCATCATTAGATAAGAACTTGCTTCAAATACATAACAATTACTGCCCCTAAAGGTAGTAAGACTCTCTTGGCTTTCTCATTTTTTGTCATAAATGATGACTAGTCATAATTCTCTTGGAAGGTTTTGGTGCATGGATCAGCTGAAGCTACAGAACATCTGAAGCAGCACTGCCTGAAGCATGTTTGTCCTCACGTCTATGCTCCACAAATTGAAGAGACAATTGATGTTACCTCTGATTTATGTGCTTACAAGGTATAATAACTTCTAATTTTGGGATGTTTTCTGGATCAGATTTCAAGGTGTAAAAAATTAATCATGTCATGTTTGTTCATGGTATATAGGTTCAACTATCTGAGAAGTTGATGAGTAATGTACTCTTCAAAAAGGTAAATAATAGACATTTCTGAAACTGTACATGTTTGTTGTCGAGCATTTTCCTGCATGATGGGGAATTCATTGTCTTGAATAATGAATATAAGTTCAACTGCAGCTGGGAGAATATGAAATAGCTTGGGTTGATGCTGAAGTTGAGAAAACAGAAAATGAAATGCTTGCACTAGTCCCTGTCTCTTCACAAGTTCCTCCCCATAAATCTGTTCTTGTTGGTGATTTGAAATTGGCAGATTTCAAGCAGTTCCTCTCAAGCAAGGGTGTTCAGGTGATTCTTCAGTTCCCTCGTGAAAAACTGATCATGTTTAAAATGTTAGTTGCAACACATTTTCCAACCCAAATTTGAGTGAAAAGAATTGGTGGGATTTGCTTCATAAAAATGTGTATCATGACATGAAAACCATTTACAGGTGGAATTTTCTGGTGGGGCTTTGCGATGTGGAGAATATGTAACTCTCCGAAAGGTTGGCGATACAACTCAGAAGGCAAGTGCTTCTCCTGAACATTTGTCAATTTTGCACCCTTTTATTAGTAAATTGATCATTTCGAAACGCCGGTACAAACGGCGCTGATAAATTCCTAAATCAAGGTTCTGATCTTTCTTATTTTATTTTTTTTATGTAAATAGGGTGGAAGTTCTGGTACTCAGCAAATTGTTATTGAAGGTCCTTTGTGCGAGGATTATTATAAAATTCGTGAATATCTTTATTCACAATTTTATCTGCTTTAGATTTGGCTGGACGCCAATGATGAAGTTCTTTTCTTCTCTCCTTCTCTGCCCCTTGATGTCCTATATACAACGTCGGAGTGATTGAGATTCTGATGAAAAGAGAGAATACAAAGTTGCCGCAGGTCTCCCTAAAAGGCAAAACAAGAATGGAGATCCAAGAACAGGGTGATGACTGTTGCAAAGTAGGTTCATTTGTGTTTCCACTTGAGCAAGATTCATAGGGGCTCACTTACATTCCTTGTTGTTAAAATCATACTGATTCATCTTTGAATCTCTTTGTACCTTGAATTTACTAACCATCTAGGAGCATCTGTTGGGATGGTTTCACACTTGACTGAATATTGAAGCTTTTTTAGTTCATCTGCCCTTTTTATATAGTTTTAGAAATGAAGATGTAATTTGTTCAGCTTACATAGATTCCATCCATTTTCAGATCCTTAAAAGGTATAACAAAACGTGTAGGGATTATCTTAATTTGATTCTCACTAATCATTTTTAGTGTAATTAGAACAGACTTGCAGAAAACTAGTAGTTGATTTTTAGTGGGTACATACATTTTTGAATCACATAATCTTAAAGAATTGGAAACTGTCATGCTATGCAATTTGAACTGATCCGAAACCACAATCCTTTAAAAAATTTTGGGGGAAAAAACTATCCTTGCATAAGTACAACAATCTAAATAATTGAGTACAAGCTTAGGAACTATATATACAAGCCTATTTATCCTCAGTTCCCAGAGCTCTCACATGAGCTTCCAAGAATGGAAACTGTGTCATGCACCACAAGCCTTATCATGTTGCTTCCTGATGAAGTTAAAACATCCATGCACTCCTGAAGATCTGCATCACATGATATCAAAACCCATTCATTATCATCGTCCAGATACTTTATATCAAATGCTCCAATTTCTAGTTTCAATCTCTTTGAAATTTCTTCCTGCAGTTCAACAATGCCACAGTTCAAAGACACCCTAAACCTTATGATATCTTCTTTATATGTTGCCTTAATTGTCACACTCTTCATCTCTTTCTTAGTTGCAAAAGGTATCATAGTGTTGTTGCTATTAAGGGTAATATCCATCATGCATTGCTTGGGAGCCAAGTCATGACATGGTGGATTAACCCCACAAGCTTCTAAAGCTTGATCCTCCAAAGGGCACAAATTTCTCAAGTCTTTAGAACTACCAACACCCTCAAGTAGCATTCTGCCAAATGGTTCTTGAGGTTCTGTTCTCTCGACGTTAAGCGCAGTATATGCATTTGCATAATTCAGTGCATTAGTTGGCTGCATTGTTGACTCTGCGGAAACTCTTAACGGAACAGATTTCTCTTTGTTGAATGGTCTAAATATATTTGCAGGTGAAATTTCATTTGGGGGACTACCATGACATGAATCGTGAGAATGGGGATTTGCGCTATCTTCACTTGAACCACTAAGATTTCTAAACTTCTCTGGATCTTTAGTGCCAACTTCTTGAGTAGACCAACCTTCTTCGTGGATCACCTTCTCAGGACTCTGTTCTCCTTCAAGGAATTGATCTTGCATCCTCACCTGTCGGTTTGTCTCTGACACTCTCGAAGTATCCAAATCATTTTCATTGATCTGAGTCTTGGATGGCTGGATGCTCAACGAGGCATTCCGGTTGAACATTTTTGAAGTACAAGGCTCGGTAAAGGAACCGGCAGCAATGGGAAGTGGGTCTTTATTTACAGAATTCAAAGCAAATGCTCCTTCTGCACCTTGGACTGATTCAATGACACACTTGAGCTTCGACAAGGAACGGTTAACCTTGTTGATCTTTCTTGACGGCCAACGAGATATTCCATGCTGCCTACAGATACGCTTCATAGTCGTCGGGCAAACTGTACAAACAAGACCAAGAATAACACATTCGAGCTCAGAGAAAACAAGACAAGAAACATTGCTTGTAACTAAATCAAAGTATGAACATACCACCAAGGCTCTTTGCAGCATCCTTCAGACTTCCACTGAAGTAACGTTGCAAAACTTCAAGACTAATCATTTTCTCGGCTTTTCCACGTTTTCTTTCAGAGGGTTTCTTCTTGATTTTAGCCTCTAAGGAAGTCATCAGATTCGTGCTTCCACCTGCATTATCACCAAGATTCCCTCCATCATTTATATCATCCAACCATGCCGGCATTTGCTGTTCTAGCGGACCTTGTGGCACTCCATCATCCTTATTTAGCGAGGCATTGAGCGTAGGTTGTGGTGATTTAGCAGATTGAGCAACTGGAACAGATTCAAGGCTCAAATGAATTCTTTCATTTATTGGTTCTACAACTTCAATTGTACAACCCTCCTCGAGTTCCACACCGGCAGCAACCTTAAGACTCTGGAAATTCTGCTTCATTGTTGCCAATATAGATCCCAACAAATCCTTTTGTTCATAAAAGTTTGTGATGCTAGGTGGCAGAAAAAACTCCAACACATAATCATCACTTCCGGTATGAGAACTTTGTAAACAGATTGCGAAGCAGCTGGTTAACCCAAACATGAGAGCATAATGAACTAGAGGATAATCAGTTTTGCAGAATTGAGTTATGTTTCCACAGAAGCTCATGTTATGGGATAAAAATGCCCTGCCAGCAACACCTTGACCTTGTTGTAAGTGATGCTCAGCGCAAGCATCATGGAAACCCCATGTATGAGCATCAATGACATAGAATGCTACATCGGAGGCAGACATGCAAACTCGCCCCATGCAGTGGCCATCAAAACTAGAACAGCTTTTCTTAAGACCACCGCCGTTTGCCAAAACACTCCGATGCCTACAGGGAACCCATGTTTGTGCAAGAGGTAAATTATGAGTTTCACATACCACTGTCAATATCTCCAAAATCTCTGCTAACGCATTCTGGCGACCTTCGTTGCAAATCTAGTGTAAAAGAATTACCAAACTATGAGAAGATAGAGGAAATATTCCTTCATAAAATCCTAAACACTGAAAATACTAAGAATCAAGACAGAAACCAAATAGTCCATAATATGCAATCACCTGAGCAAATGGATGTTCCAGAATTTCTGAACTCCTCAAATTCACTGCCTGCAAGGAAACTGACAGCAGGTAACTCAGGAATCTTAAAATTGTGTGTAATAATACATTGCCAAATCAATCTTGAAGGATATATGAATTACATCCTCTGTCCAATAATAATGATCACATTAACAAATCTGATACAGCACAAAGATAGTGTATCAGACACATTAAATTTGGATGTACCAATTTTGTCAATGTAATTATTGGACAGAAGGAATACATAGTAGCCATCACATGATATTCGCCAAAGATGGGCAAGGTGATGCACATCTTAAAATAAATAGCAGAGTTGAAAAGAAACACCAACCTCAAGGGCTTTGCAGACTTTATCAACCTCAGGAGCATAATTAACCTTCTCTGAAGTCATTATCAGCTCCAATACACCAACACATGACTGCCCTGGTGATTCAAACACGGGCAAAGCCAACGTTCCGCGGACATTGTAATGTTGTGCATGGTTTCTCCGAGAGTATTCTCTACTTGTATAATACTGAACATTGGGAGTCCATTCTGGCAATTTCTGCTGAAAAACTCGACCGGGAAGTCCCAAGATTTCATCATTCTCCCCATCAACAGGAAACATATACATCAGGGAAACTGTTCTGTACTGATGTAGTCCATTACTATGTGGATCAAGAACAAATGGTTGACCTGAAGTTGTGAGTGCATAACGGTTGCCATTCCTCACAGGTGCCCAAACCTGAGCCAGAAAATTCTGTTCAGTCAACTGTTTGAAGTGGCGAAGTGCTTGTGTCATTCTTTCCTTAATTAGACAATAACCATCTGGAATTTTTATAGGTGGAAGAGGCACAAAGGGGGGTGACACTATTTTTTTGTTGTCATCATTTTCAACCGGATTTTCAGTTTCAATTGCTGTATTTGTATTATCACCTGAAAGCAGTAGCTTCAGTTAGAAGAACTGCAGGTGACAGCAAAAACACAAAAAAGACTACAAAATGGTAATAACATGTTTGAGTGAATCCCACATCTTATAATATCAAGAGCTTACTTCAAGAACAAGAAATTCACTTTTTACATACACATGCTATAGTCAAAATTCCAATAAATCAAGAATTCTAGGGAGAGGAAAAAAAGCTTTGCTGTAAGTATGACATAGCTTGAAAGTTAAGGAATTGAAAGATGTAAAGACAACAATCATGGGAAGCCATGAAGTTTAGCTATTGAAAGTATCAAATTGAAAGGAGAGAAATGAAAAGGTATTTCAGCATTAAACCCAGATAGCAGATATATGTAGCAAAGCTTACTTAAGTATTTTTTTTTTCTTTTTTATTAAACAAAAATAATACTACCTCAATATACATATATTCTAAGATATGAAGTATACAACTAAAATTCCAAATAACAGAAAATTATAGTGAAATATATAATTCAAGACCCTCTTAAATTTCCCAATCAATTAAAGCAAGTTTAGTGAGAGGTGTTCAAGTTACAGTCAACTATGAATCAAGCAAGTACAAAAATTTGAACCATTGAATAAAATTCACAAAACCAAAAAATAACATGAAACAAGAGATGAATCTATGGCCTCAGAGAAAGCTGAACCTGCAACAACCCTGACATGCCTGTGATCATCTTCAACATCAGAGAAAGCCCAGAGAGGAGAAAAAGGTTGTTCAGAGGAGGTTGTTATGATGAAAGGAGACATGGGGTTGGAAGCAGAAGGGGTGTGATCCATGGGCCATGATGAACTTTCAAGGTATATATCAAAATCCATGGGAAAACCATGTTCTTCTTGTGGCTTTGACTTGGAAGGAAGTTCAGATTTTTCTTCACAGGAGTCTGGCATTCTCAAAGAAGAGAAAAGGGATTGTTTTGAAGGAGAATTTGGAGTTGCAGAGTGATAAAGATTAGAACTTTGTGATTATGGTGAAGAGAGAGAGAGAGAGAGAAGGGGTGGGAACAGCAAAATACAGAGAAATATGGCTATATGAAAACTTCAGAAGAAGACAGAGAAATTGGAATATGTATCAGAATTTTTTTTTTTTCACCATTGCTATGCCATTTGTTTGCATTCATGGTAGAAAAAAAAATATTTTTTTATAATTACTTAAAAATAATTATCTAAATAAAACAGATGTGATTCAAGTATTGTAAAAAATTTTACATTGTTAATGCCTTAATCTCATGATTAAATGATAATTTGTACTATTTTTTCTTTTATCTTTTTTCTTAAATTCAATGAATATTTCATATAATAATATTAATTAGGTGTGTGAATGGTATTATCTAATTCTATGCTATTTTAATAATAAAGTAATATAACTAACTCATTCATTAACATTAAAGTATATAGAGAGAGCTGAATTTTAATATCCTAATAGTCATTTACAAAATTATTCAACTATAAAATATTATTTAATAATAAATAAAAAATTAATTATTTTTACTAATTTCTTTATAATAATAGTGCATTAAAATTAAATTGGATATATTCTTAGTTTAAGATTTTAGTACTGGAGTCAAGTACAAGTAGAACTGTCAAAATTAATTTTTGGAATTTAATCGAACTGAATATTAATAAAAATTTCTAGAATTTTCTTGAAATTTTAGAGAGAAAAAAAAATATTAGTAATAACAACAAGAGTCAAAGAGAATTCCATTGTTGCCACAAATTGCTGCCAAAGAGTTTGGTCCTCAGTACTTGTCTTTTATGTGCCAATAAACAAAGGGACTTGTCTTTTTCTCTTTATTATTTTCATTATTTACAAATTACAATGACCAAAGTGCCAATTTTTTTCATTATTATATAATTGTTTTCTTTTTCATGCTATAATAATTAGACGATCATGGTTCTAAAAGCCACTGCTATGAGTTATATGTGAGATGTGACAAGGAGAAACTTATGCAAGATATTACTGAATAGACACTGAAATAAAGAAAATGACATTATTGTATCATGTTGCTGTATAACTTAGAAGAAGTTATTTGTATGTCTTGTGTATAAAGTAAGAATTTATTTTGATATATGTTATTAGCATAAATAATGAGTTACAGTGATTTTTGAGATTGGTGTCATACATTAAATTGTTTGTGAGATTGTAATTACACTAATTGCATTTTGGACACGTGGTACAACCGTCTAGGTTAGTATGTTAGTATGTCACGTGTCATTGATCAATACATTATCATACCATTATACGTGGTCAAACTATAAAGTAACACGTGTCACTAACGGTCTACGTCATCAAACCATATTATTACGCCGTTAATAGAAAAGGAAAAAGCTCTACATCCATGTAAAAATCACATAGATGGTATCCAAGTAACTTTCACTCTACGCCCTAACCATTTGTTTTACACGCGCCTCTTATAACCTATATAACGAATCCTTATTTTGCGTTATCAACGTTTCTCAACGTAAACTTTTTCATACAATGTAAACTTCTTTTGCGTTCTTCTTCTTCTTCTTCTTCAACCTAATTAAATTCGATGTTCTCCTCTTTCGCGTTTTTCTTCTCTACATTATGAATCTGGATTGATTCAATGCAATTATCTTCGTCGTTTATCTTCTTCTTCGTTTTTTTCTTCGATATGCACTTTTGAATTGAAACAATGAATGAATCAACTTCAAATCAGTTGAATGAGTGCGATTTTGATGATTCTTCTCAAACGCATCAATTTGATGATGTTTGGATTATTGAATTCTGAATCGAATTTAATGGAATGAAATTTTTAATTTTATTTGAAGTGAATTGAATGGACTGATGTGATCTACATCTGAATTAAATTCAATTGAATTGATAATATGTAACTGTGAGTAATTGTTAGTGTCAGTAATTGTGAGTAACTCTGAGTAAATGTGAGTAACTTTTCGGTTCGGTAAGTACTAAAGAGGTGGTTCATCACTTTCATGTTTTCAGTTCGGTCCGCAGAAAGGAATCTAACAAAAATTAGACCAATATGTTATGTTTTCTTCCCTAAGCACTATATAATTGTTTCACCGTAATTAAGATTTCGGTTCACCATAACTAAGATTTCGGTTCACCATGAGTACTGTGTTCGGTTCATTCTGCACTATTCAAAACTCTTCTTCCTCACCTTCTACTGCTTCTTTACCATAGAGAGAAGGAGGAAAATACAAAAAAATACAGCAGCAACAACAACAAAAGAATGACGATAGGATTTCAGGGTTTAGGATTTTAGGGTTTAGGGTTTATGGGTTCAGGGTTCAGTGTACAGGGGTTCAGTGTGTTTCAAACTTTCGGTTCGCCCCCTGTATTAATTTCGGTTCACCGTGTTCATGATTGAGGGTTTAGGGTTTAGGGGTCTAGGGTTTAGGGTTCAGGGTTCAGGGTTCAGGGTTTTAGGGATTTAGGGTTTACAGTAGGGTTCAAGGTTTAGGGTTTAGGGTTTAGCATTTAGGGTTCAGAGTTCAGTGTTCAGGGTTTAGGATTTAGCGTTCAGGGTTCAGAGTTAAGAGTTCAGGGTTCGGGTTCAGGGTTTAGGGTTTAGGGTTTAGGTTTTAGGTTTTAGGGTGTAGGATTTAGGGTTTAGGTTTTAGGGATTTAGGGTTTATGGGTTCAGGGTTCAATGTTTAGGGTTCTGGTTTTAGTGTTTAGGGGTTCATAATTTTTTGGTAAACAGGAGAGCGATTTGGATTACTCTTCTGAAACGAATCAAACTGACAAAGTTTGGATTATTCAATTTTGAATTGAATTGAAAGGAATGCGATTGCTAATTTGAATTGAATTAAATTGACGGAGGTGTACTGAATTGAATTGAATTGAATTGATAATATGTAAATTGTAGGCAGAGTTATTTGAATTTAATTTTATATAATGGATTATGTTTCGTTCACTCAGTACTATACAATTGTATTGTTTTCGGTTCACCATGAGTACTATGTTCGGTTCACCATGAGTACTGTGTTCGGTTCACCATGAGTACTGTGTTTGGTTCATTCTGCAGAAAGCTGTTTGAATTTGATTTTATATAATAGATTATGTTTCGTTTACTCATGATCAGTACTATACAATTGTATTATTTTCAGTTTACCATGAGTACTATGTTCGGTTCACCATGAGTACTGTGTTCGGTTCATTCTACACTATTCAAAACTCTTCTTCCTCACCTTCTACTGTTTCTTCACCAAAGAGAGAAGGAGAAAAAGACAAAAAAATACAACAGCAACAACAACAAAAGAATGACGATAAAGAGAAAACACGTGAAGAAGAAGGAACGCGAAAAAGGAGGAGAAAGAGGAGAAGGAGGAACGCAAAGAAGAAGGCGAAGAAGAAGAAGATGCTCCGTGCGTAAACAAGCGTGAGAAGAAGAAGAAGAAGAAGAAGAAGAAGAAGAAGAAGAAGAAGAAGAAGAAGAAGAAGAGAAGCGTGGGGGAGAAGAAGCGTTGGACGATTTCGTGTGTATTGGGCGCGTGTATTTCACGTTTCATTTAATAGTATTGGATTTTTTTTGTGTTGGGTCAATTTAGTTATATGATTACATAGAAGTGTAACATCCCCGAGTAGACAATAGGTCAGAGATTAACATAATGTCCTTTTATTAATCTCAGTAACATAATTGATGCAATTAAAATCTCAATAATAATTTTAATAAAAGAACCATTTTAGAGCTTAACTCTATAAATAATGTCTTTTATTCAAATATCTAATCATAATATATATACTATCATTACTTTAATAAAGATTCTTTGTTGCTCTTATTATATTGAAGATAATATTTCAAAATTCTCAAATATAAATAGCATGCATTTTAGATTAGATGTTATTGGTGTAAAGTAAAACACTTTACGACTAAGAATATGTTAAAAAGTAGTCTAGACCATAAAAACAAGGGGAATTATATGGTAAAGATATAAGTTTATAGATCTTTCCTTTTATGGAATGAGAAAGAGATTGAAAAAGTTAGGACCCACATTTTGAACAATAAAATAATCAAAAATAACTATAAAAAGAATTTATATTCTCTTTCTATACAATTTTAATCTGTATAGTAGAGTGTCCTAAAAACAAATGCATGTGCATTTCCTTTAATTTGGCTAGGAGATAGATGTATATGGTAGATCTTTATTAGAATATAATCTGCTACAATATTATTTATAAATCATAAATCATTTTCAATAGAAGAATATGTGTATAATGACACAAATTGAACCCTAAGCCTTTGGAAAAAGATTCTTGAATCTTGCCACTAATTAGTAGATTATTATTCCCTTGTTACTGGCAACCATATTTTCTCATCATTTCTTTTCCAACTATGTTTTTTTTAATTTATTTAATTTTTGACTTGTGAGACTCAAGCTAGGAAATTCGACACATACATTCATTCTCTTATATTTTTCTTTTAGTCTATGTCATGTGAGAAGAAATTTTTTTTCATATAATTTAAGGTAAACCGAATGCTATGATGCCTAAGACATGGTGTCTAACTTACTAAAAAAAAGATAAAAAAAATAATATTTAATAAATTTTAAATATTTTATTTTTATTTTATACATTTTATTTTTTTATTTATAAAAGTAAATTAAGTAATTTAGGCACCATAAAATCTACCATAATTCAATTAGGAAGCCGATTCTTTCGGTTAATATAAGTCAAATTAAAAAAAAAACATTTAAATTTTAATTAAAAAAATTAAATTCTAAACTTTAAATTATAAACTCTGAATTTTAAATTCTCAAAATAAAGTGGGAGTTAAAAAAATCTATGATAAAAAGTTGACTAATATTAATTAATTAAAAGTTAATTCTCTATACTTATTCTTTTCTAAAATCTAAAGTGTATAGCATATTATAATATTAAATAATTATATATTAAGCATTCAGACTCATTTATAAATTCTCATATTAATTTTATCCCTAAGCAAAAAACAAGAATGATTATTGGTAAGGAATGAAACTTTTTCTTCTAAGGAATCTCACTGTTATAAAGGAGTGGTTATGCACTATGCACCTTGTAAAATTTTAAGCTTGAATTGGAGTATAAATAAAGTATAAACCATTGCATATATGGACCTTAGGGTAAAGCACAAAAATAGGTACTCCACTACTGCTTTAGTGGATAACTATTCCTCAATTGCCATATATGAATAGTTTGTGGATTTTGAACTTTCAAGGCTTAGATTATATTCTGGAATATATCTATGATCAATCATCAATTTGGCTGGCCCTCATAAAATTTCAACTTTTCTCACTTTTATTATTGGCCCTCTTGGTAAAAGAGGTACCATTCTTAATAATCCATTAATTATTTGGTTTACCTTTTTTCTTTAGTTTACCCTTAAGTGGAATCCATTTAGTTATCTCTCTTCATTTAATTTCCACTGCTTAATTATTACACTTTAATAATGTTCCATACAATTATTAATTAGTGCTTAGTGATAATTTCTTGATTGTTGTAATTAATAATTTTGGAGTTAGATTCTCTACAAACAGACAAATACAACCAAAGTTGACAACAATGAAAAAATATACATAAGATTTTTTAAGGTTTAATTAGTTATTGGTCCTATAATTTTGCAAAATTTTTAATTAGGTCCTTATACTTTTTTTTTTTAATCGGGTCTCTGCACCAAATTTTTTTTCAATTCGGTTCCTCTTAACAGTAATTGGTTTAATTATATAGGAATCCAATTAAGAAAAAAAATTGGTGCAGGGACCTAAATAAAAGGAAAAAAAAAGTATAGGACCTAATTAAAAATAAAATTTGGTACAAAGACTCAATTATAAAGAAAAAAAGTATAGGGACCTAATTGAAAATTTTGTAAAACTATAGGACCAACAGAATAATTAAACTATTTTTTAATACAATGAAAATTAAATTAAAATAAGAATAAGTCTAAGAAAGTATGCGATATATATAGGTCAATGAGATACATACTGAATCAAACAATAATTAATGAATCCAAATATAGTCTTCTTTAAAATATAGTTTGTTTTCAATAGAGGAACAGAAGTAAGAAGAAGAGAGAGATGTAGGTTTAATTTATTATTAAGATATACAAATGTTAATTAAGTGTTAGTTGGATAATCATTCACAAAAAAGGAACATTTGTTATGTGTTAATGGGTCTCATTAGTACTGACGCTAATCATCTATATGATACAAATATGTCGCAATTAAGCAATTTAATTAATTAATTATTCTTAATTCTTAAATAAGCAATTGCGTGCTGTTCTCAGCAAAAGCACTTAGCTAGACAACGATGCGTTTGAGAGTTTCTAAATAAAAAAATAATGATAAAGCAATTTCTAAATAAAAAGTCAAGTTCAAATAGATATATACTAATAGTGAATTGGCCGAATGATAATACATTTATTATCTTTCAGTAGTTTTAAATTCGAATTTATTTTGAGAATAAAAGAAAAAATATAAACTATAAAAAAATACTTAAAAGATTTAATTATTGACAAAAATTATTTTAATAAATATAAATAATAAAAAATTCTAAAATATAGTATTAATTTGACAAAAAAATCAGGGGTGGAGCTATATTGTAAGAAAAGGAAGTAACGGTGTTTTATAATTTTAATTTTTTACATATAAATTATATGTAAATTTCAGTTTAATTTTTTTTTTAATTTTATTTTAATTTTATTTTATTGTATAAATATTTTTGATTTTCTCAAATATTTTATCTAACTTCGCCCCTATCCAAATATAAATAAGGTGAGTTTTATGGTAGTTTTGTTATGATGCCTAAATTATTTTTTAAAATAAAAAATAAAATATTTAAAATAAAAATAAATTATATAAAATTTATTAAATATTATTTATTTATTCTTTTTAGTAAGTTAGGTACAATGTAATAGGCACCATAATATTCACTTATAAAGAAATAAGTGCACTGCAAATATGATTAGATACAGAGTATCATGAATATTCTAAAAAATTCGTATCCCAGTAAACGAGACAGCATAGATTTTGACATTAATTAATTTAACTTAATTAGTAGTTTCATGCATGGGGCCAACCCCATATATTTTTTCTTTCCACAAAGAGAACATAAAAGAGGCAGTGATATCATTGTGTAAGCTGAGAAGGACAAGCAATATTCAAATGCAAATGGCACCCCTGTATTGATAATAATGTACATTATTATGATTAAAAAATAGTTAATTGTCATTCAAAAAATCACGTAATGGAACCAAAAGGAACTAATTAGGGTTAATTCGTGTCAACTCTAGTTTACCGTACACTTGTGGCGCTAATATGTGTTGAACTTTCGAGAAGATTGATCTTATTATTTAACGGTTAAGAATGTTTTAATTTTTCTTCTTCTTAAAAAAATACAGAAATGAAATTCTCCAACATAATAAGAAAAGGAAATAAAATTATATTATATATATTAATATAATTATGCTTGAGGAGGGTTTGATTCATAAACTTTTAACACTTTACATATTGTTCAATCCATAAATTAATAATATAACTAACTATGTTTAGGTACGTATTAAAATATGCATAGATTAAATATTTTTTTATTCCTATCGTCTTAAGTCAAAATTAAAATCGTCTGAAATATTTTTTTTATTAATATCATCTTTAACGTTAAAAATCGTTTTAAAATCATTCTTTTTTAGTTTTTGAACTAAACTACCCTGGTAAAAAAAATTAAAAAACCTCTTTTATTTTTCACCCTCATCCCATCCTTTTTTATCCTAACTCACCCACACGAAGAAAACAACAAACAGAGAGAGAATAGGAACACGAGGAAGAGAAGGATAGAAAAGAAACGGTGGAGTCGTCGCCGCTGTTGAGCTAGTCGAGAAGAAGAGTGGTAGAGTAGAGAGAGGAGATCGAATCAGAGAGAAATTTCGAAGAGAAAGAATTCGTAGATAAGGAGAGCTCGCTGGCGTAGATGCAGCGCTAGCCTTCGTTCAATCTCTTTGCAGTGCTGCGCCTCCAATCTTCCTTCTCGTCGTGCCGTACCGTGTCTCCTAATTCTGCCTCCTCGCAGCGCCAACTTGCGTTCTTCCTCCTTGCAGCATCGAACTTCCGTTCTGCCTCTTGTAGTGTCGCGCCTTTATTCTGCCTTCTCGTCGTACTGTGTCTATTTTTTATCTCCATTCTGCTATTCTCCTTTTTCGTTGAATTTTTGGTTGATTTGAAAAAACAGGGTTCAGGTGCAAAGAAAAGGGTTGGAAGTAGTGGGAGGGGTGGTAGTGATTTAGGATAATAAATTGGTAATAGAAAGAAAGGTGTGATGGTTATAGTGGTAATGGTGATGGCGATAAAAAAGAGAGGGGAAGGAGGAGAGCGCATGTGCGTAACGATAGTGTTGATGATGTAAAGGTTAGTGGTAAGGGTGGGGAGGTTTTTTTTTATTTAATGGTAAAATTATCCGAAAAATATTGTTTATGGATAAAAAGATGATTTTATAATATTTTGTAATGTTGAGGATGATTTTAATAAAAAAAAAGATTAAAAACGATTTTGATTTTGATCTAAAATTTTAAAGATAAAAAAAATACTTAACTCTTAAGATATTAATGTACAAAAATTATCCAAATGAAGAATATTTTATATCAATATTACTAGAAAACTGTGTTCACAAACACTCACAAAGCAAAAAAAAATAGAAGAAAAGAAAATAATTGAAAAAGAAAAGCAGGAAAAAGAAATGTATAAAATTAAAAGAGGTGTTGGTTGATAGTGTTTACATATTTTATTCTACTGTGTTTACAATCAATGCATCATTTATGTACCAATTGGCATTATATTTGATTTTAAATATGTGAGATTGATGTTTGATATTTTCGGACTATATATTCTAGCAAACCACCAACCTATAATCATCATACTATAAATAGTAGAACAAGAATAGAAAAATATGTTGAGAAAAAAAAATGATGATAAAACACACTACAAGAAATATATAACAGCTCCTCGCAAATTTGCCGTGAAAACCGCCACTAAATTAACATATAGTGACTATTTTTAAAGTTGTTTTTAAAAAGATGACACTATTTAGTAGGATAAAGCCAGTCAAATTTGTTCATGAACCAACTTGAATTCGACTTAATAAATTGAACTGAGTTGATGAGTCGAATTTAAGTTTAAAATTAATAAATTAAATAAGTCAAGTTTAAATTTGGATAAACTCAGTTCATTAGCTCATTATGAACTGTTTCGATTATATATATATGGGCAATTTACCATAATAAATAAAGTGGCTTCCAATATTACCAATATATACAATTTGCAAAACGGATACCAAAATGCATTTTTTCCATAAATTATGTAAATCGCGATAGGGCACCCGCGGTTAACAAATACACGTAAACCGCTACAGGGGAGTCACGGTTTATGTTCTAGGCCAAAATTAACATAATCTGCGATAGGGGTGTCGCGGTTTATGTGTAAATGAGTAGTGTGCATAAACCGCGACAGGGGTCCAGCGGTTTATGAGTTAGTATAAATACGCTTTAGGGTATTGCGGAAGAAAGGAATTCAAATATTGATTTCTCAAAAAGTGCAGTAAATAAAACAGAGAGATCTCAGGGTGGGATTGAAACAGAATTCCTCCAATTCTCCAACACCCAAGATTCAAACAAAGTGTAAATGAAATTGAAAATAAGAAAACTAAGAGGAAGAGAATTCAATTCTCCTTCCCCAAGACTCAGAATCTCAAAATAACTCCCAACCAAAAGCTCTCCAAAACTACTCAGCAAAAACTAAAAGGAAAGCTCCCCGAAAAACTTAAATTCTAAGCTATTTATACACTCTCTTCAAATGATCTTCAAGCCTTAAATTGGGCCCTTGCTCTTGACGGAATTGGGTTGACAAAAGTCTCTGTTGATTGCTCTTGTAGTTGGAAAGAAACCCACTTGTGAACCGGGCCATGAACCATTAAAGCTTGAGTCAAAGTTTGAGGCAAACTTTGACTCAAGCTTTTTGTAGCAGCTTGCCTCCCGTGCTGTCATCCACGTTTGGCTCAAAGTTTGAGGTCAAACTTGAGCTCAAACGTGGATCCTCCCTTGCATATCTTTTGGCCAACGTTTGGCCCAACGTTTGAGGCAAACGTTGGCGCAAACGTGGCTCAATTAAACCTTCAATCAGGGACTCTCTTCATACTCAAATGGCGCCAACGTTTGACTCAAAGTTTGAGGCAAACATTGGCGCAAGCTTTTTGCTCCCTGGGTGTTCTTGTTGTGGCGCCAACGTTTGACTCAAAGTTTGAGGCAAACGTTGGCGCAAGCTTTTTGCTCCCTGGGTGTTCTTGTTGTGGCGCCAACGTTTGACTCAAAGTTTGAGGCAAACGTTGGCGCAAGCTTTTTGCTCCCTGGGTCTTTCTTCTTTTGCTCTGAGGGTGCCAACGTTTGACCTCAAGTTTGAGACAAACGTTGGCGCAAACTTTTGATGCCTCCAAGGTGAAGTCAAGCTCTTCCTCACGTTTGAGCTAAAGTTTGAGGCAAACTTTGGCTCAAACTTTTTGTTCTTTCTTGCTCTTTGCCATTCCTTCTTTCTTCAACCTTCTTCAAAGCTCTTTTCACCTATCATCAATCAATCAAAAACATCAAAGCTATGCTCAAAATCATGAGATTGTTTCTCTTTCATAATATATGACAATTATAGCACAAGATCTCATGAAAATGCATTAATTTATCCATGGTTGATTGAATCAAAGGAAACATGAAATTCTACCCAATTGGCTTACTTATGGCTCAAGAAAGTGCATAAAATCAATTGAAAACAAAAGAAAAAGACTAGTGAAACTAGGCTAAGATGACTTGTCATCACAACACCAAACTTAAAGCTTGCTTGTCCCCAAGCAAGAAAAAAATTATTGAGAAGAATTTATTGCTTGTCCCCAAGCCTAGAAAGCCTCCTCCAAGCATCAAGCAACACACTGCTATAACCTCTCATTATTCCTTTGTCCTTGATTATTATTTTTTTTATAAGCTTTAGTTCAGTGTCATGTGTAACAAGCTCTTTTCTTTCTTCATGCTTGACACATTATTCACTATAGACACTTGGCTCACATTCCTTCTTAGAACATTGATGCCCAGCACCTCTTTGGGTTACTAAATGCCTTGTAGTTAGGTTGCTCTTGATAGTGGACTTTCAGTTGATGATCCCGGGTTAGTTAACCCAAGTCACCAAGTGTTGATGCACTCCAAAGAACTTAATAATCCAAGCAGATCCTAGTACAAAGACACCACAGGCATATATTCTAAGGTTCAAGCTATTGGTGTCTAGCTTTGTTTCTTTTTTCTTTTGTTCCATTGCCACCTTTGGCTTTTTCTTTTCTCTTTTTGTTTTTCTTTTTAACCAAGGACTTTTATTTGATTGAGATTCATAGACAGTGAGCTACTTTTTACTTAGAAGGAGACAGTTTAGTTCTTTTATTCACTAAAAGTGAGCTATCATACAATCACACATACATACCACCACTTACTATTATTATACTCCCAGCTACCAAAGAACTATCTCACTTCACATTCCAAACATTTCTTTTATTGAATTAAAGATGCAGGGGACAAAGTATGCATTTAGTTAAGTGAAAGTAAACATACAAGCACACACTTAGACTAGCTTACTTATTCTAATAAAAACAAACATAATACAAAGACTATTAACTAAAATGACTACTAAAGATGCAAAGACTACTTTAAACAGATAGGATGCATGCTTTTTCTTTGTAGTGATGAACAAGGAGCAGGTCCACCTTTTATTTATCATGCTTTTTCTTTCTTCTTTCATTTGCTTGGGTGTTGGTGTTCCCTGTGTCCATGTCTAAGGTTATCTAGGGTTATCTAGGGTTATCTAAGGATTTTCTAGCGTTATCTAGGGTTTTTTAGGATTTTCTATGGTTATCTATAGTTTTCTAGGGTTTTTTAGGTTTTCTAGGGGTTTCTAGGGATATCTTGGGTTCTTTAGGGTTTTCTAGGGTTTTCTAGGATTATCTAGGATTTTCTAGGATTATCTAGGGTTTTCTAGGGTCATCTAGGACTTTCTAGGATTATCTAAGGTTTTCTAGAGTTATCAAGGATTTTCTAGGGTTATCTAAGGTTTTATAGGATTTTTAGTGATTTCTAGGGTTTTCTAGGGTTATCTAGGGTTTTCTAGGATTTTCTAGGGTTATCTAAGGTTATCTAGGGTTATCTAGGGTTTTCTAGGGTTTTCTCGGGTTATCTTGGATTCTTTAGGATTTTCTAGGGTTATCTAGGATTTTCTATGGTTTTCAAGCATTTTCTAGGCTTTCTAGAGTTTTCTAGGGTTATCTGGGATTTTCTAGGATTTTCTAGGGTTATTAGGGTTTTCTAGGGTTTTCAAGGGTTATCTAGGTTCTAGGATTATCTAGGTTTTTCAAGCGTTACCTAGGATTTTTTAGGGTTATCTAAGGTTTTAAAGGGTTTTTAGGGTTTTCTAGGGTTATCTAGGGTTATCTAGGGCTTTTTAGGATTTTTTAGGATTTTCTAAGACTTTCTAGGGTTATCTAGGGTTTTCTAGGGTTATCTAGGGTTTTCTAGGGCTTTCTAGGATTTTCTAGGGTTTTCAAGGGTTTTCTAGGTTTTCTAGAGTTTTTTAAGGTTATCTAGGGTTTTCTAGGATTTTCTAGGGTTATTAGGATTTTCTATGGATATTAGGATTTTCTAGGGTTTTCTAGGGTTATCTAGGGTGTTCTAGGGTTATCTAGAGTTTTCTAGGGTTATCTAAAGTTTTCTAGGGTTATCTAGGGTTTTTTAGGATTTTTTAGTGTTTTCTAGGGCTTTCTAGGGTTTTCTAGGGTTATATAGGGTTATCTAGGATTTTCTAGGGTTATCTAGGGTTTTCTAGGGTAATCTAGAATTTTCTAGGGTTATCTGGGGTTATCTAGGGTTTTCTAGGGTTTTCTAGGGTTATCTAGGGTTTTCTAGGGTTTTCTAGGGTTATCTAGGGTTATCTAGGATTTTCTAGGGTTATCTAGGGTTATCTAGGGTTTTCTAGGATTATCTAGGGTTTTCTTGGGTTATCTTGGGTTTTCTAGGGTTATCTAGGGTTATCTAGGGTTTTCTCGGGTTATCTAGGGTTTTTAGGGTTTTCTAGGGTTATTTAGGGTTTTTAGGATTTTTTAGGTTTTCTTGGATTTTCTAGGGTTATCTTGGGTTCTTTAGTATTTTTTAGGGTTTTCTAGGGTATATAGGAATTTCTAGGGTTTTCTAGGGTTATCTAGGATTTTCTAAGGTTATCTAGGATTTTCTAGGGTTATCTAGGGTTTTCTAGGATTATCTAGGGTTTTCTAGGGTTATCTAAGTTTTTATAGGATTTTTAGGGTTTTCTAGGGTTTCCTAGTGTTATCTAGGGTTTTCTAGGATTATCTAGGGTTATCTAGGCTTTTCTAGGTTTTCTAGGATTTTTTAGGATTATCTAGGGTTCTTTAGGGTTTTCTAGCCTTTTCTAGGTTTTCTAGGGTTATCTAGGATTTTCTAGGGTTATCTAGGCTTTTCTAGGTTTCTAGGATTTTCTAGGATTATCTAGGGTTCTTTAGGGTTTTCTAGGGTTTTTACGAATTCCTAGGATTTTCTAGGGTTAATTAGGATTTTCTAGGTTTATCTAGGGTTTTCTAGGGTTATCTAGGATTTTCTAGGCTTATCTAGGGTTTTCAAGGGTTTTCTAGGTTTTTTAGGGATTTCTAGGGTTATCTAGAGTTTTCTAGGGTTTTCTAGGGTTTTCTAGGATTATCTAGGATTTTCTAGGGTTTTTTAGGTTTTCTAGGGCTTTCTAGGGTTATTTATGATTTTCTAGGATTATCTAGGGTTTTCTATGGTTATCTAGGGTTTTTTAGGGTTTTCAAGGATTTTTTAGGTTTTCTAGAGTTTTCTAGGGTTATCTAGGATTTTCTAGGATTTTCTAGGGTTTCTAGGGTTATCTAGGGTTTTCTAGGTGTTTCTAGGGTTATCTAGGGTTTTCTAGGGTTTTCTAAGGTTTTCAAGAGTTTTCTAGGTTTTCTAGTATTTTCTAAGGTTTTCAAGAGTTTTCTAGGGTTTTCTAGTGTTATCTAGAATTTTCTAGGGTTATCTAGGTTTTTCTAGGGTTATCTAGGGTTTTTTAGGGTTATCTATGGTTTTAAAGGGTTTTTTAGGGTTTTCAAAGGTTTTCTAGGGTTATCTAGGGTTTTCTAGGGTTATCTAAGGTTTTATTGGATTTTTAGGGTTTTCTATGGTTTTCTAAGGTTTTCTAGCATTTTCTAGGATTTTCTAGGGTTATCTAGGGTGTTCTAGGGTTATCTAGGGTTATCTAGGTTTTTCTAGGTTTTCTAGGGTTTTCTATGGTTATCTAGGATTCTTGAGGGTTTTCTAGGGTTTTCTAGGGTTTTCTAGGTTTATCTAGGGTTATTTAGGGTTATCTAGGGTTTTCTAGGTTTTCTAGAGTTTTCTAGGATTATCTAGGGTTCTTTAATGTTTTCTAGGGTTTTTAGTAATTCCTAGGGCTTTCTAGGGTTAATTAAAATTTTCTAGGGTTATCTAGGGTTTTCTAGGGTTATCTAGGATTTTCTAGGGTTATCTTGGATTTTCTAAGATTTTCAAGAGTTTTTTTAGGTTTTTTAGGGTTATCTTGGATTTTCTATGGTTTTCTAGGGTTATCTAAAGTTTTCTAGGGTTTTTTAGGTTTTCTAGGGCTTTCTAGGGTTATTTAGGATTTTCTAGAGTTTTCAAGAGTTTTCTAGGTTTTCTAGGGTTTTCTAGGGTTATCTAGGGTTTTCTAGGATTTTCTAGGGCTTTCTAGGGTTATCTAGGGTTATCTATGGTTTTCTAGTGTTATCTAAGGTTATCTAGGGTTTTTTAAGGTTTTCTAGGGTTATCTAGGATTTTCTAGGTTTTCTTGGGTTTTCTAGCGGTATCTAAGGTTCTTTAGGGTTTTCTAGCGTTATTAGGAATTTCTAGGGCTTTCTAGGGTTATCTAGGATTTTCTAGGGTTATCTAGGGTTTGTTAGGGTTATAAGGATTTTCTAGGGTTTTCTAGGTTTTCTAGGGTTATCTAGGATATTCTAGGGCTTTCTAGGGTTATCTAGGATTTTCTAGGTTTTCTAGGGTTATCTAGGGTTTTCTTTTGTTTTTTAAGGCTTTCTAGGGTTTTCTAGGTTTTCTAGGGTTTTCAAGGGTTTTCTAGGTTTTCTATGGTTTTCTAGGATTATCTAGGGTTTTCTAGGGTTTTTATAGTTTTCTTGGGTTTTCTAGGGTTATCTAGGATTTTCTACGGTTATTTAGGGTTTTCTAGAGTTATCTAGGTTTTTCTAGCGTTATCTAAGGTTTTATAGGGTTTTCTAGGGTTCTCTAGGGTTAACTAGGGTTTTCTAGGGTTTTCTAGGGTTATCTAGGGTTATCTAGGATTTTCTAGAGTTATCTAGGGTTATCTAGGGTTTTCTAGGATTATCTAGGGTTTTCTAGGGTTATCTAGGGTTTTCTAGGGTTATCTAGGGTTATCTAGGATTTTCTCGGGTTATCTAGAGTTTTTAGGGTTTTCTAGGGTTATCTAGGGTTTTTAGGATTTTTTAGGTTTTCTTGGGTTTTCTAGGGTTATCTTGGGTTCTTTAGTGTTTTTTAGTGTTTTCTAGGGTATATAGGAATTTCTAGGGTTTTCTAGGATTATCTAGGATTTTCTAGGGTTATCTAGGGTTTTCTAGGGTTATCTAGGATTTTCTAGGGTTATCTAGGATTTTCTAGGATTATCTAGGGTTTTCTAGGGTTATCTAAGGTTTTATAGGATTTTTAGAGTTTTCTAGGGTTTCCTAGGGTTATCTAGGGTTTTTAGGATTTTCTAGGGTTATCTAGGGTTCTCTAGAGTTATCTAGGGTTATCTAGGGTTATCTAGGCTTTTCTAGGGTTATCTAGGCTTTTCTAGGTTTTCTAGGGTTTTATAGGATTATCTAGGGTTCTTTAGGGTTTTCTAGGCATTTCTAGGTTTTCTAGGGTTATCCAGGGTTTTTTAGGATTATCTAGGGTTATCTAGGCTTTTCTAGATTTTCTAGGGTATTCTAGAATTATCTAGGGTTCTTTAGGGTTTTCTAGGGTTTTCTAGGGTTTTTAGGAATGCCTAGGATTTTCTAGGGTTAATTAGGATTTTCTAGGTTTATCTAGGGTTTTCTAGGGTTATCTAGGATTTTCTAGGGTTATCTAGGGTTTTCTAGGGTTTTCAAGGGTTTTCTAGGTTTTTTAGGGATTTCTAGGGTTATCTAGGGTTTTCTAGGGTTTTCTAGGATTATCTAGAGTTTTTTAGGGTTTTTTAGGTTTTCTGGGGCTTTCTAGGGTTATTTATGATTTTCTAGGATTATCTAGTGTTTTCTAGGGTTATCTAGGGTTTTTTTAGGGTTTTCAAGGGTTTTTTAGGTTTTCTAGGGTTTTCTAGGTTTATCTAGGATTTTCTAGGATTTTCTAGGGCTTTCTAGGGTTATCTAGGGTTTTCTAGGGGTTTCTAGGGTTATCTAAGGTTATCTAGGGTTTTCTAGGGTTTTCTAGGATTTTCTAGGGTTTTCAAGAGTTTTCTAGGTTTTCTAGGGTTTTCTAAGGTTATCTATGATTTTCTAGGGTTTTCTAGTGTTATCTTGAATTTTCTAAGGTTATCTAGGTTTTTCAAGGGTTATCTAGGGTTTTTTAGGGTTATCAAAGGTTTTAAAGGGTTTTTTAGGGTTTTCAAGGGTTTTCTAGGGTTATCTAGGGTTATCTAAGGTTTTATAGTATTTTTAGGGTTTTCTAGGGTTATCTAGCGTTTTCTAGATTTCCTAGGGTTATCTAGGGTGTTCTAGGGTTATCTAGGGTTATCTAGGTTTTTCTAGGTTTTCTAGGGTTTTCTAGTGTTATCTAGGGTTCTTTAGGATTTTCTACTGTTTTCTAGTATTTTCTAGGGTTGTCTAGGGTTATCTAGGTTTTTCTAGGGTTATCTAGGGCTATCTAGGGTTATATAGGATTTTCTAGGTTTTCTAGAGTTTTCTAGGATTATCTAGGGTTCTTTAGGGTTTTCTAGGGTTTTTAGGAAATCCTAGGGCTTTCTAGGGTTAATTAAGATTTTCTAGGGTTATCTAGGATTTTCTAGGGTTATCTAGGTTTTTCTAAGATTTTCAAGGGATTTTTAGGTTTTTTAGGATTTTCTAGGGTTATCTAGGGTTTTCTAAGTTTTTCTAGGGTTATCTAGGGTTTTCTAGGATTTTTTAGGTTTCCTAGGGCTTTCTAGGGTTATTTAGGATTTTCTAGGGTTATCTATTGTTTTCTAGGGTTATCTAGGGTTTTCTATGGTTATCTAGGATTTTCTAGAGTTTTTAAGGTTTTCTAGGTTTTCTAGGGTTTTCTAGGGTTATCTAGGGTTTTCTAGGATTTTCTAGGGCTTTCTAGGGTTATCTAGGGTTATCTATGGTTTTCTAGGGTTATCTACAGTTATCTAGGGTTTTCTAGGGTTTTCTAGGATTTTCTAGGTTTTCTTGGGTTTTTTAGCGGTATCTAGGGTTCTTTAGCGTTTTCTAGGGTTATTAGGAATTTCTAGGGCTTTCTAGGGCTATCTAGGATTTTCTAGGATTATCTAAGGTTTGTTAGGGTTATAAGGATTTTCTAGGGTTTTCTAGGTTTTCTAGGTTTTCTAGGGTTATCTAGGATATTATAGGGCTTTCTAGGGTTATCTAGGATTTTCTCGGGTTTTCTAGGTTTTCTAGGGTTTTCTAGGGTTATGTAGGGTTTTCTTTGGTTTTCTAAGGCTTCCTAGGGTTTTCTAGGTTTTCTAGAGTTTTCAAGGGTTTTTTAGGTTTTCTAGGGTTTTCTAGGGTTTTTATAGTTTTCTTGGGTTTTCTAGGGTTATCTAGGATTTTCTACGATTATGTAGGGTTTTCTAGGGTTATCTAGATTTTTCTAGGGTTATCTAAGGTTTTATAGGATTTTCTAGGGTTCTCTAGGGTTAACTAAGGTTTTCTAGGGTTTTCTAGGGTTATCTAGGGTTATCTAGGATTTTCTAGGGTTATCTAGGGTTATCTAGGGTTTTCTAGGATTATCTAGGGTTTTCTAGGGTTATCTTGGGTTTTCTACGGTTATCTAGGGTTATCTACGATTTTCTCGGGTTATCTACGGTTTTTAGGGTTTTCTAGGGTTTTTAGAGTTTTTTAGGCTTTCTTGAATTTTCTAGGGTTATCTTGGGTTCTTTAGTGTTTTTTAGGGTTTTCTAGGGTATATAGGAATTTCTAGGGTTTTCTAGGGTTACCTCGGATTATCTAGGGTTTTCTAGGGTTATCTATGATTTTCTAGGGTTATCTAGGGTTTTCTATGATTATCTAGTGTTTTCTAGGATTTTTAGGGTTTTCTAGGGTTTCCTAGGGTTATCTAGGGTTTTTAGGATTTTCTAGGGTTATCTAGGGTTCTCTAGGGTTATCTAGGGTTATTTAGGGTTATCTAGGATTATCTAGGGTTTTCTAGGGTTATCTAGGGTTATCTAGGGTTATCTAGTCTTTTCTAGGTTTTCTAGGATTTTCTAGGATTATCTAAGGTTCTTTATAGGTTTCTAGGATTTTCTAGGGTTTTTAGGAATCCCTAGGGTTTTCTACGGTTAATTAGGATTTTCTAGGGTTATCTATGATTTTCTAGGGTTATCTAGGATTTTCTAGGGTTATCTAGGGTTTTCTAGGGTTTTCAAGGGTTTTCTAGGTTTTTTAGGAATTTCTATGGTTATTTAGGGTTTTCTAGGGTTATCTAGGATTTTCTAGGGTTTTTTTGGTTTTTAGGGATTTCTAGGGTTATTTATGATTTTCTAGGGTTATCTAGGGTTTTCTAGGGTTATCTAGGGTTTTTTAGGGTTCTCAAGAGTTTTTTAGGTTTTCTAGGGTTTTCTAGGGTTATCTAGGATTTTATAGGATTTTCTAGGGCTTTCTAGGGTTATCTAGGATTTTTTTACGGTTTTCAAGAGTTTTTTAGATTTTCCAGGGTTTTCTAGGGTTTTCTAGGGTTTTCTAGTGTTATCTAGAATTTTCTAGGGTTATCTAGATTTTTCTAGGGTTATCTAGGGTTTTCTAGGGTTATCTAGCGTTTTCTAGGATTTTCTAGGGTTATCTAGGGTGTTCTAGGGTTATCTAGGGTTATCTAGGTTTTCTAGGGGTTTCTAGGGTTATCTAGGGGTTCTTTAGGGTTTTCTAGGGTTTTCTAGGGTTTTTTAGGGTTATCTAGGGTTATCTAGGGTTATCTAGGGCTATCTAGGATTATCCAGGGTTTTCTAGGTTTTCTAGGGTTTTCTAGGATTATCTAGGGTTCTTTAGGATTTTCTAGGGTTTTTAGGAATTCCTAGGGCTTTCTAGGGTTATCTAGGATTTTCTAGGGTTATCTAGGATTTTCTAGGGTTATCTAGGGTTTTCTAAGATTTTCAAGGGTTTTTTAGGTTTTCTAGGGTTATCTTGGGTTTTCTAAGGTTTTCTAGGATTATCTAGGGTTTTCTAGGATTTTTTAGGTTTCCTAGGGCTTTCTAGGGTTATTTAGGATTTTCTAGGGTTATCTATGGTTTTCTAGGGTTATCTAGGGTTTTCTAGGGTTATCTAGGATTTTCTAGAGTTTTCAAGGATTTTCTTGGTTTTCTAGGGTTTTCTAGGGTTATCTAGGGTTTTCTAGGATTTTCTAGGACTTTCTAGGGTTATCTAGGGTTATCTATGGTTTTCTAGGGTTATCTGTGGTTTTATAGGATTTTTAGGGTTTTCTATGGTTTTTAGGGTAATCTAGGGTGTTCTAGAATTTTCTAGGGTTATCTAGGTTTTCCTAGGATTATTTAGTGTTATCTAGGATTATCTAGGGTTTTTTAGGGTTATCTAGGATTATTTAGGGTTATCTACGGTTTTCTAGGGTTTTCTAGGGTTATCTAGGGTTCTTTAGGGTTTTCTGGGGTTTTCTAAGGTTTTTAGGAATTTCTAGGGCTTTCTAGGATTATCTAGGATTTTCAAGGGTTATCTAGGGTTTTCTATGGTTATCTCGGATTTTCTAGGGTTATCTAGAGTTTTCTAAGATTTTCAAGGGTTTTCTAGGTTTTCTAGGATTTCTTAGGGTTATCTAGGGTTTTCTATGGTTTTCTAGGGCTTTTTAGGGTTTTCTAGGATTTCCTAGGGTTTTCAAGGATTTTCTAGGTTTTCTAGGGTTTTCTAGGGTTATCTAGGATTTTTTAGGGTTTTTAGGGTTTTCTAGGTTTATCTAGGATTTTCTAGGGTTATGTAGGGTTTTTTAGGATTTTCTAGGGTTTTCTAGTGTTATCTAAGGTTTTATAAGATTTTTAAGGGTTTTCTACAGTTTTCTAGGGCTAACTAGGGTTATCCAGGGTTATCTAGGTTTATCTAGGGTTATCTATGGTTATATAGTGTTATCTAGGATTTTTTAGGGTTATCTAGGGTTTTCTAGGATTATCTAGGGTTATCTAGAGTTTTCTAGGATTTTCTAGGGTTATCTTGGGTTTTCTAGGGTTTTATAAGTTTTCTAGGGCTTTCTAGAGTTATTTAGGATTTTTTAGGGTTATCTAGGGTTTTCTAGGGTTATCTAGGGTGTTCTAGGATTATCTAGGATTTTCTAGGATTTTCAAGGTTTTTGAGGGTTTTCTAAGGTTATCTAGGATATTCTAGGATTTTCTAGGGCTTTCTAGGGTTATCTGGGATTTTCTAGGGGTTTCTAGGGTTATCTAGGATTTTCTATGTTCTCTAGAGTTTTCTAGCAGTATCTAGGATTCTTTAGGGTTTTCTAGGGTTTTTAGGAATTTCTAGGGCTTTCTAGGGTTATCTAGGATTTTCTAGGGTTTTCTAGGGTTATCTAGGGTTATCTAGGGTTTTCTAGGATTTTCTAGGGTTATTAGGATTTTCTAGGGTTTTATAGGGTTATCTAGGATTTTCTAGGGTTATCTAGGTTTTTCTAGGGTTATCTAGAGTTTTTTGGGTTATCTAAGGTTTAAAGGGTTTTTTAGGGTTTTCAAGGGGTTTCTAGGGTTACCTAGGGTTTTCTAGGGTTATCTAGGGTTTTTTAGGATTTTTTAGGATTTTCTAGGGTTATCTAGGGTTTTTTAGGGTTATATAGGGTTATCTAGGGTTTTCTAGGGTTATCTAGGATTTTCTAGGGTTATCTAGTTTTATCTAGGGTTTTCTAGGATTTTCTAGTGTTATTTAAGATTTTCTAGGGTTTTTAGATTTTTTAGGGCTTTCTAGAGTTATTTAGGATTTTTTAGGGTTATCTAGAGTTTTCTAGGGTTATCTAGGGTTTTCTAGGATTTTCAAGGGTTTTCTCTAGAGTTTTCTAGGGTTATCTAGGGTTTTCTATGATTTTCTAGTGCTTTCTAGGGTTATCTAGGGTTATCTAGGATTTTCTAGGGTTATCTAGGAATTTCTTGGGTTATCTAAGGTTTTATAGGATTTTTAGGGTTTTCTAGAATTTTTTAGGGTAATCTAGGATTTTCTAGGGTTATCTAGGGTTTTCTACGGTTATCTAGGGTTATCTAGGGTTATCTACGGATATCAAGTGTTTTCTAAGTTTACTCGGGGTTTCTAGGGTTATCTAGGGTTCTTTAGGGTTTTCTAGGGTTTTTAGGAATTTCTAGGGCTTTCTAGGGTTATCTAGGGTTTTCTATGGTTATCTCGGATTTTCTAGGGTTATCTAGAGTTTTCTAGGGTTTTCAAGGGTTTTCTAGGTTTTCTAGGATTTCCTAGGGTTATCTAGGGTTTTTTATGGTTTTCTAGGGCTTTTTAGGGTTTGCTAGAATTTTCTTGGGTTTTCAAGGATTTTCTCTAGGGTTTTCTAGGGTTATCTAGGGTTTTCTATGATTTTCTAGGGCTTTCTAGGGTTATCTAGGGTTATCTAGGGTTTTCTAGGGTTATCTAAGATTTTCTAGGGTTGTCTAATATTTTATAGGATTTTTAGGGTTTTCTAGGATTTTTTAGGGTTATCTAGGATTTTCTAGGGTTTCTAGGGTTATCTAGGATTTTCTAGGGTTGTCTAATGTTTTATAGGATTTTTAGGGTTTTCTAGGATTTTTTAGGGTTATCTAGGATTTTCTAGGGTTTTCTAGGGTTATCTAAGTTTTTATAGGGTTTTTTAGGGTTATCTAGGTTTTTCTAGGGTTATCTAGGGTTATCTAGGATTTTCTAGGGTTATCTAGGGTTATCTAGTATTTTCTAGGGTTATGTAGGATTTTTTAGGATTATCTAGGGTTTTCTAGTGTTTTCTACAATTTTCTAGGGTTAAATAGGGTTTTCTAGGGTTTTTTAGGGTTATCTAGGGTTATCTAGGTTTATCTAGGGTTATCTACGGTTATATAGGGTTATCTAGAGTTTTCTAGGGTTATCTAGGGTTTTCTAGGGTTATCTAGGGTTATCTAGAGTTTTCTAGGATTTTCTAGGGTTATCTAGGGTTTTCTAGGGTTTTTTAAGTTTTCAAGGGCTTTCTAGGGTTATTTAGGATTTTTTAGGGTTATCTAGGGTTTTCTAGGGTTATCTAGGGTGTTCTAGAGTTATCTAGGGTTTTCTATGGTTTTCAAGGTTTTTGAGGGTTTTCTAGGGTTATCTAGGATATTCTAGGATTTTCTAGGGCTTTCTTGGGTTATCTAGGGTTTTCTAGGGATTTCTAAGATTATCTAGGGTTTTCTAGGATTTTCTAGGGTTATCTAGGATTTCCTAGGTTTTCTAGTATTTTCTAGCAGTATCTAGGATTCTTTAGGGTTTTCTAGGGTTTTTAGGAATTTCTACGGCTTTCTAGGGTTATATAGAATTTTCTAGGGTTATCTAGGATTTTCTCGGGTTTTTTAGGTGTCCTAGGGCTTTTTAGGGTTATTTAAGATTTTCTAGGGTTATCTATGGTTTTCTAGGGTTATCTAAGATTTTCTAGGGTTATCTAGGATTTTCTAGAGTTTTTAAGGATTTTCTAGGTTTTCTAGGGTTTTCTAGGGTTATCTAGGGTTCTCTAGGGTTATCTAGAGTTATCTAGGGTTTTCTAGGGTTATCTAGGGTTATCTAGGCTTTTCTAGGTTTTCTATGGTTTTTTAGGATTATCTATGGTTTTCTAGGGTTATCTAGGATTTTCTAGGGTTATCTAGGATTTTCTAGGGTTTTCAAGGGTTTTCTAGGTTTTCTAGGTTTTTTAGGGATTTCTAGGGTTTTCTAGGGTTTTCTAGGGTTATCTAGGATTTTTAGGATTTTCTAGGGTTATCTAGGGTTCTCTAAGGTTATCTAGGGTTATCTAGGGTTATCTAGGGTTATCTAGGGCTTTCTAGGGTTATCTAGGGTTATCTAGGGTTATCTAGACTTTTTTAGGTTTTTTAGGATTTTCTACGATTATCTAGGGTTCTTTAGGGTTTTCTAGGGTTATCTAGGGTTTTCTAGGATTTTCTAGGGTTATCTAGAGTTTTCTAAGATTTTCAAGGGTTTTCTAGGTTTCCTAGGATTTCCTAGGGTTATCTAGGGTTTTCTATGGTTTTCTAGGGCTTTTTAGGATTTTCTAGGATTTTCTAGGTTTTTCAAGGGTTTTCTAGGTTTTCTAGGGTTTTCTAGGGTTATCTAGGATTTTTTAGGGTTTTCTAGGGTTTTTAGGATTTTCTAGGGTTTTCTAGGTTTATCTAGGATTTTCTAGGGTTATGTAGGGTTTTTTAGGATTATCTAGGGTTTTCTAGTGTTATCTAAGGTTTTATTGGATTTTTAAGGGTTTTCTACAGTTTTCTAGGATTAACTAGGGTTTTCTAGGATTTTCTAGGGTTATCTAGGTTTATCTAGGGTTATCTATCGTTATATAGGGTTATCTAGGATTTTCTAGGGTTATCTAGGGTTTTCTAGGGTTATCTAGGGTTATCTAGAGTTTTCTAGGGTTTTCTAGGGTTATCTAGGATTTTCTAGAGTTTTTTAAGTTTTTTAGGGTTATTTAGGATTTTTTAGGGTTATCTAGGGTTTTCTAGGGTTATCTAGGGTGTTCTAGGGTTATCTAGGGTTTTCAAGGTTTTTGAGGGTTTTCTAGGGTTATCTAGGATATTCTAGGATTTTCTAGGGCTTTCTAGGATTATCTAGGGGTTTCTAGAGTTATCTAGGGTATTCTAGGATTTTCTAGGGTTATCTAGGATTTTCTAGGTTTTCTAGTGTTTTCTAGCAGTATCTAGGATTT
The DNA here is from genome assembly GCF_059453495.1 of Arachis ipaensis. Taxonomy (NCBI): domain Eukaryota; kingdom Viridiplantae; phylum Streptophyta; class Magnoliopsida; order Fabales; family Fabaceae; genus Arachis; species Arachis ipaensis. The sequence goes on along the minus strand of NC_142440.1, from coordinate 158,240,085 downwards.
TCTAGGGTTATCTAGGTTTTTCTAGGGTTATCTAGAGTTTTTTAGGGTTATCTAAGGTTTAAAGGGTTTTTTAGGGTTTTCAAGGGGTTTCTAGGGTTATCTAGGGTTTTTTAGGATCTTTTAGGGTTTTCTAGGGTTATCTAGGGTGTTCTATGGTTATATAGGATTATCTAGGGTTTTCTAGGCTTATCTAGGATTTTCTAGTGTTATCTAGGATTTTCTAGGGTTATCTAGTTTTATCTAGGGTTTTCTAGGGTTTTCTAGTGTTATTTAGGATTTTCTAGGGTTTTTTAGGGCTTTCTAGGGTTATTTAGGATTTTTTAGGGTTATCTAGGATTTTCTAGGGTTATCTAGGGTTTTCTAGGGTTTTCAAGGGTTTTCTCTAGGGTTTTCTAGGGTTATCTAGGGTTTTCTATGATTTTCTAGGATTTTCTAGGGTTATTTAGGGTTATCTAGGGTTTTCTAGGGTTATCTAGGAATTTTTAGGGTTATCTAAGGTTTTATAGGATTTTTAGGGTTTTCTAGGATTTTTTAGGGTAATCTATGATTTTCTAGGGTTATCTAGGGTTTTCTAGGGTTATCTAGGGTTATCTACGGATATCTAGGGTTTTCTAAGTTTTCTAGGGGTTTCTAGGGTTATCTAGGGTTCTTTAGGATTTTCTAGGGTTTTCTAGGGTTTTTAGGAATTTCTAGGGCTTTCTAGGGTTATCTAGGGTTTTCTATGGTTATCTCGGATTTTCTAGGGGTATAAATAATTTAGGGGTATCAACATTAATTTTAACTTTTGTGATAGGTGATCTCTTTTAATTTTTAGTGCTTGTAGCTCCAAGAGGTGAATCTACGATTTCATTTAAATTGAACGTATGAACTTTGATGTAATTTTCATGATTTTTTCTTGCTAATCTTCATGATGTTAACCTAATTTCATAGTAAATATATGAGGATTTGGGAAAACAATAGGGGTGGCTGCAGACTTATATAGGGACTAAGCTACGGTTCATTTTGTTTTTTTTTTTTCTTAAATTCTGGAGTCTGAGATTATTTTGCTTTTGTTTATATTTTTGTATGTTCAAGACTTTGGTGCTAGTAATAGAAGTGACATTTGAGATATCTGGTTTGATTATTGATTTTGATTACATGTTGTCATGTTGACTTCTAAACTTAATTAATTTTGTAATAATTTCTTTTGAGAATGAGTATATATGACATTTCATTACCAATTAAGTTATTTTAGTAACTAAATTAAATCAAATTAGTTTAATAATTTATTAAATAACCAAAAAATGTAATTAAAAAAAAGAGAAAATACATAAAAAGAAAAAAAATTAATTATATTTAATTACAAAAATAATTTATTCATCTCACATTTCTCTTTCACTGGAGCCAAAATTTTAAAAATAAAGAAAGTCAATGTTTAATTGTTTACAAATGATTTATTATTAATGACTCTCTTGTCATAATTATTTAACATTTTCACATAAAATTTTAATAAAAACAAGAGTAATGATCTTTAAATTCTGCTTGTGAAAGGAGTGGACAATTGGACATGATGAATCAATGAATAAGAATGAAAATTGATTTTAGAATTTAGATTGTTGGTTAGTGGAATACGTGGCACGTCTGAGGCCACGTCGTATATATATGGTGATTACGTGTCGTAACACAGCACGTAAACCAAAGTCCACGTCACATGCACATGAACGAATTCAGATTCAGATTCCCCAGAAATTGAGAGTCATAACACGTGATCCTCACTTTCTTGTCTCTCGATTATTGTTACTAGTTACTACCAACTACCTCATCATCGTAATCATAACCATTAATCTTCACACACTGCAACAGACACCACACTCACTGAAGAGTGAGGAAGCTACACACTCTTGTGATTTGATTAATTAGGGATTGGATTTCAGAGAGAGAGAAAAGCTAAGCCAATGCCTTGTTCTTCAATAATCACTCCTCAACATAACGATGATGATGATGCTTCCTCCGATTTCAAGCTGAACGAGTCAACCTTCTTGGCCTCACTCATGCCTAAGAAGGAGATTGCCGTCGATCGATTCCTCCAAGATCATCCTAACTACGATGGCCGCGGTGTTCTCATCGCCATCTTCGGTATTCTCTTCCTCCGCGTTGACCTTATTCTCATTCTCACTTTCTTCAACTTTTTCTCTTTTTGTTAATTTTCAAATTAATTAAGTGTATAGCACTTTGTTTTGCTCCACTACTACTAAGAGTTATTGAGCTTGCATGAGTAGTTAGTTGTTAATGGTAGATAGTGTTAGTGATGTGGTAGTTAGCTCTGTTTGCAGCATTTGTTGAGCTATGCTATAAATGAAAGCTGAATACATACAGCAATGATATTGAAATAAAGGGAGAGAAACAGAGTATTTTATTTCGTTTAGTGCTTTTAAAAAAGGAACATTTCATTTCTTATTAGTATTTCTAATTACTAAAACTCGATGTTGTTGTTGTGTTGCGTTGTGTCAATAACTCAATATACACATATATGTGATGAATGTATCATATACTTGCTTTCCGTGCTGTGTACTTCATGAGCCATGCTACAGTGCACTATTAAGCTTGCATTACTATTGCTCTTCTTCTTTTTCCTGTTGTCTTCATGATCAGATTCATCTATCCTGTTTCCTTATATTAAATGATGAATTTTACATACTAGTAATAATGTAAAGTTGTTTTGGTGGCAATCTAATTTTCAGCTACTGGATCTGTGGGATCTAGTTTTCCAGTTTTAAAATGCATTTTGGTGTGCATGTTCTGGTGTACTTGTATGTTCTGGTGTTATTTGTTACAGTTTCATATGATAGTGCAAGTTTGTTCAATTATTCGATCTGCATGTTTACAGATTCTGGTGTAGACCCGGCCGCTGCTGGATTGCAGGTTACCTCAGATGGGAAACCCAAAATTCTTGATGTCATTGATTGGTACAAAGAAAACCTTTTGTTGTTGTTGTTGTTGTTGTTTCTCAGCTGATAACTTTTGAGTTTATATTAGTTTTTAAAATAAATGTATGTTGCTTTTTTGTATCTTCAGTTCTGGCAGTGGAGATGTTGATACCTCAAAGGTGGTGAAGGCTGATGCTGATGGTTGTATTTGCGGTGCATCAGGTTAGTGGTTTGGAGTATGAAATACCTTTATATACAAGTTATGATGGTCTGACATTCTTCAACTAGTGAGGCTATATACCATTTTTATAGCCTTTATATGCAAGTTATGATGGTCTGACATTCTTCAAATAACGAGGCTGTATACAATTTTAATTTTTTATCACAAGATATCAATTTAAAACTTATTAACAATGCTCTTGTTCATATTTTCAGAACACATTTGTTCTATCATGTTTTAATATTAAAGATCAGAAAATACTCTTTCAAACAGTTTTGGTGATTCTTTATTCTTTGTTATAACAAGAAGCCCTTTAAGTTTTCCTCCTCCAAATTGTTTGCGTTCTTTCTTTCTCCATTCTGTTTTCCCTCTTTGTCACTTTGTGTGCTTGCATGCAATTGTCTTTTTTTTTTTTTGCACAACTTTTTTCTTCATGCTTTCCCTTTTTTCTTGTTAGTCAATGAACTTAAACTGTTCAATTATTAAGCTGTTGTCTGAGGTTAGAGTTCCATGAGAAAATGTTGAACAGGGGCATCTTTGATCATCAATACTTCATGGAAAAATCCTTCTGGTGAATGGCATATTGGTTACAAATTTGTTTATGAGCTTTTTACAGAAGAATTGACTTCTCGTTTGAAGGTAGAATCACAATCTTGAGAAATATTGAGTCTTCTTTTTAGTTTCTTACCCTTGGTAAATGAATCTAATTTCCCTTTTCTTCTTATGAAATGTTCACTGGCAGAAAGAAAGAAAGAAAAAGTGGGACGAGAAAAACCAGGAGGAAATTGCTAAGGCTGTAAAACAGCTTCAAGATTTTGATCAGGTTAATCTTCTTACACATGCTAGAATGGTGGAATCTGAATTAGATATGATCTACTCATACCCAGCATTGGGTTTAGTGGGTATCACAGGAATGCAGTTCATGAGTTGTGTGAAGATTTTCTTATTTCATTTTATTAGTTTAATATATTTTTCTTGAATTCCATTGTATTTGGATTTTGGAAAATATAAAGTGGTAATTCTTACCTTTATTCTTTCCACATTTTAGCCTGCTATAGTAACCAGTGTTTCTTAAGGAGAAGAAAAAATAAAGAAAAAGAGAGGAACGAAACCAATGAATATAAACAAGCACTACAGACTGCACGATAACTTTCTTCCTACTACTTTTTTTTTTTTTACATTTTACGTTACTATTCCATGTAACTCAAAATGTTATGCATTTTCTAGCAACATATCAAGGTGGAGGATGCACAACTTAAAAGGGCTCGGGAAGATCTCCAGAATAGGCTTGATCTTCTGAAAAGGCAATCTGAGGTGTGTGTTCAGCATGTTGCATTACTTCATCACTCTTTGGGCATTTCTGCTCATTACAGTCCTCAAAAACTGGGAATGTGCTATTTATTTCAGTTCATACTCTGTTATAGGACACTAGGAAGCATTAAAATGATGATATTGGTAGAATGGTATATGGTAGTCACTATATGAAATGATTTTAGAAGTGCTTTATTTTCACAGAAGCATGGAAGTCATATTTCTTTTCTTTATCTTGAAGGCTCAAACTATAAGATACTTTTATTTTTTTGTTCCCCCACCAAAATGTTGTCATATAATATTAAAATTCTTCTCTGACTTTGAAAAGTTAATGCTATTTTTCAGAGCTACGATGATAAAGGACCTGTTGTAGATGCTGTTGTATGGCATGATGGAGAGGTCTGGAGGGTTGCTCTTGACACACACAGTCTTGAGGATGATCCAGACTGTGGGAAGCTTTCTAACTTTGTACCCTTAACTAATTATAGGTACATTTTGTTGCTGGTGTTATTTAAAATAGTAGCCTCTGTTGACGGATAACAATTATTTTCAAGAAAAGGATCAACATGATAATTTTATTGGGAAGAGTTCAGTATGTCCCCATCTTTATTATAGATGAGATGGTCACAAATTAGTTTAGCTAACTACTGCTTAAGAAATAAGATTGTTGTTTGTTTGGCTATTATTATTTTTTTAAATGAGATTAAAATGTTAAATATGTAAAAAATCACTAACTATGACAACGTATTCTTTCAGGATTGAGAGGAAGTATGGTGTCTTCAGCAAATTGGATGCTTGTACATTTGTTGTTAACGTCTATAACAATGGAAATGTGTTAAGTATTGTAACAGACTGCTCATCCCATGCCACCCATGTAGCTGGTATTGCTTCTGCTTTCCACCCAAAGGTACTGATGTATAATATTATTACCCATAAAATGGAACTCCTACGCATAACAGGATAACTGTTGATATATGGTGTTGTTTTCAGGAGCCCTTGTTAAATGGAGTTGCACCCGGTGCACAATTAATATCTTGTAAAATTGGGGATTCTCGCTTAGGTTCAATGGAAACTGGCACAGGTTTGATTCGAGCATTGATAGCTGCTGTTGAGGTGCTACGAATGTCCTCTTTTTTTGATTATCCTGGATATTCTGATAATTAAAATGTGATTTTTCTTTAACATTTTGTTTTTTAAAAATAACCATTGTTTAAGGCTTTAAGTGAGGACCATTTGACATTTCATTTTCAGCACAAGTGTGATCTTATCAACATGAGTTATGGTGAACCAACATTACTGCCTGATTATGGACGCTTTGTTGACCTTGTGAATGAAGTATTCTTCTACACTTGCATTTAAAGTACGCCTGTCATGTATTTTCTTTGCCTTTTCATATTCTCTAAGTTATAAATGTTTTGGTTAGGTGGTGAACAAGCATCGTCTGATATTTGTGAGCAGTGCTGGTAATAGTGGGCCAGGTCTGAGCACTGTTGGTGCACCTGGTGGTACATCTTCAAGTATCATAGGTATTGGTGCATATGTTTCTCCTGCAATGGCTGCAGGTGCCCATTGTCTTGTCGAACCTCCATCTGAGGGGCTTGAATACACTTGGTACATTTGCTTCTCTAAAAATCTTCTAACTGGATAAACTTCTATACCCTTCTATTTTTAATTTTGTTCTTCTGGTCTTGCATCGTTGCATGATTTATGGAGATAACTTTGCAGGTCTAGCCGAGGGCCAACAGCTGATGGAGACCTTGGGGTGTGTGTGAGCGCCCCTGGTGGTGCTGTTGCTCCTGTTCCTACTTGGACTCTTCAACGACGTATGCTCATGAATGGGACATCAATGGCATCTCCGTCAGCTTGTGGAGGAACTGCATTGCTCATAAGTGCAATGAAGGTTATTTGATATGGTCATTTTGTAGCTTATCTTATTTAGTTGTTGCTACTTTGCACAAATGTATATATAGTTTTATGATGTGTTGGCTCTGCATGCAGGCTGAGGGAATTTCTGTGAGTCCATATACCGTTAGGAGAGCCCTTGAGAACACAGCTGTTCCCATAGGTGATCTACCTGAGGATAAGTTATCCACTGGACAAGGCCTTATGCAAGTTGACAAGTTAGATAACTCCCAATATTTACTTTTATGAAATTATAGTAAGTTGTAATTTTATAAGATCTGTGCTGACTTAAATGATTTACTCAACGACAGGGCTTTTGAATATATAAAGAAGTGTCAAAACTTTCCGTGTGTTAGATATCAAATAAATATCCAGCAAAGTGGAAAAACATGTAAGTGTAGAGTCTACAGGGACATTTCACCTTCCCTTTTTTTTGTTACAAAGAACGGTATTATCTTTTTGGCTTTCCTTTATTTATGGTTGTAGAAAATGCAGTATGTTATTGACTAGAGGTGATTATGTTTTCCGGAGAAAATATATGTTCCAGGACCTTATGTTACATGCGGTGAAGGTTGTCAAAAAAGAATGTGAATTTCCACATAGCTTGCATGAAACGAACTTTTTCTTGCCTAGAATTGAGTCAGAACTTCCTTTATTTCACTCTATAATTAGTTATAAAGTTAACTGCTATGAATATGAAAAACATGAAAAATTATTTGGCAGAATTAAGAAAGAAAAAATTAAATGGTTAGAGTAATCAAGGCCTAAAAATCTCATGTTTGTTAAATGTTGCATGGTTAAAAAATTACTAGCAATCACCGTTAAGCAGTTCAAGATTTCTTTCATCTTTGAATGATTGGTGCATTGACCATGTACATGTAGTGTCACGTGACTAATATGAATTGATGCACAATCAAGGTTAAGGGAAAGATAAAATTTAAGATAGTTTATGTGTAACTGTCTTGGAGTTAAATGAAGGGCACGTGTTAAATAATGGAAAATTTGTATGATTACTGGTGGCAGATCCTTCATCACGGGGCATCTATCTTCGGGAGGCTAGTGTTTGCCGACAATCTACAGAGGTGCGACATTAATAGATTGAATATTTTTTAGTCGTGTTCTTTAAACTTTTTAAATGTGGTGAAACCAAGTACTGGTGACCTATAATTGGATACAAAATTGGGTCAACTTGTCCATATTTCATGCAAGTGTAGTAGTCTACCTTGCTTGCAAAGATGACAACTAAAGGCAAAAGAGAAAGTGTACGTAGGAATCTTTTGTGGAGTTAATGAAATTTTATTAACTCCTTTGCATTGATTGATATTGAAACTTGGTATAAAAAATATGTAATTAGTATACTACTCGTGCATTAGTATAATACTTGCTGTTTAATAAGTATATTGTATATTGTTCAGTAAATTTGAGCACGAGGCATTTGCGATTTCAACTGGTAATTGATTTATTTATTTTCTAACTTTTGTTGTACTTATTGACAGTGGATAGTTCAACTTGATGCAAAATTTCATGAAGATGCCAGCAACTTTGAGGATTTGGTTCCATTTGAGGAGTGTATTGAATTGCGTTCTACTGAACCAGCAGTTGTGAAGGTCCCTGACTATTTGCTGCTCATTCATAATGGCCGTACCTTCAAGTTAGTTGTTATACTACATATATTGGCACAATTTACAATTAAAGTGTTGCTAAAATTATCTGAAATTACTTACATACTTTGATTGCTGTTACATTTTTGCAACTTAGAAGCAGCTGTTTGACAAATTAATAATTATTCATGATGGAATATCTTACATTATGCATGGCTCTTTTGGGAGTGGAAATTGTGAGGTGTCAGCTGTGGTTAAAATGCTAATCTCTCTTGCTCGAGTGAAACAATGTTACCATTGTAATCTTTTCGGCGTAGTTAATCAGTTCATATTATCATATTTATAATTTTATAAGTCATCCTCACCTGAATATAAAAGGTATAAATAAGACATGAAAAGCATAGCTATGTAACATCCCTACTGAAACCAAAGAAATTATCTCATCCCTACTGAAATCAACTGTTGGAAAGGAATGATTAAGAATCCTGGAATTCCTTTCAATTCATATGCACCAGAGCACTGTAAAAAATTGCGGATTCCCATATAATCTTTGCTTTTTTTTACGTGATCCAAAACCTTTAAACTGTGTAAGGAAAAAGTGAGGTAAATCCATAGAACAAAATTTTTTCGTTTGTTTTCTGTTCTTCTATTTCAACTTTCTGCTGAATTATGCAACTTTGTAATTTGTTATGATTACTTACAAGTTAATTATTTTCTCTTCCAGTGTAGTTGTTGATCCTTCCAATCTAGGTGATGGTCTTCATTATTATGAGGTCTATGGTATTGACTGCAAAGCACCATGGCGTGGTCCTATTTTTAGAATACCAATTACCATAACCAAGCCCCATGCTGTAACTAGTCAGCCTCCAAGAGTTTCATTTTCGAAGATGATATTCCAGCCAGGTGTGAATTAGTCTATTAAATAAATCAGCCTTTGCATAATGCATTCCAACCAAAATATCTTCCCAGTATATCTGATGCTTTTGGAAACTGTAGTGTCTTAGATTGTTTATCACAGCATTCACAATTTTGGCCTAGTTTCTAGATTTTTTAATCGAAGAATTATACTTATTCTCAGTGCATGTGTGTGAGAGATTTGTAACGGGATATAGACGTAGCAGGAGTGTAATACAAGTTTTATAATTCATACCCATAAGCCGAATCCATATATTAATCTTATCCCAAATAGACAAGCACATTTACAGTACATTGTCTAACACTCGTTTGGTTTATTTTGTTTGTCATTAGGCCATATTGAAAGAAGATATGTAGAAGTGCCGCACGGTGCTTCTTGGGTTGAAGCAACAATGAAAACTTCTGGTTTCGATACGGCTCGAAAATTTTATGTGGACGCTGTTCAGGTACAGCATGCAACTTGAAAACAAGGTCAAATTATGGTGATCTTCTTTGACATGTTTTCAATGTCCAGATATGCCCACTTCAAAGACCTCTGTCATGGGAAAAAGTGGTATCCTTTCCTTCTCCTGCCACCAAGACCTTTGCGTTTAAGGTTGTAAGCGGTCAAACATTGGAACTAGTCATTTCTCAATTTTGGTCAAGTGGGATAGGGAGTGATGAGACTGCCATTGTGGATTTCGAGGTAACACAATTATTATTTCTAAGAATATGTTTTCCCCTCACAGTATTAGGACAGATTTTACTCTTCCTTTTAATAAATTAAAAAATCTGCATTTCTTTTAAAGAAAAAATTTTCCCAAGGAACTTAATTATGTTCATATTTCTTGCAGAAAATGATCTTGATGATGAATCTTAATTACTTTTTATTACGGTGGTTGCGTGTACTGTGTAATAATGCTTGACAATTTGAAAACTTTCATCTGTATAATTCTAAAATTCTTCATGGAATTAAAATAGTAAATATTGAAAAGGTTCAACAGTAAGGGTATAGCAACGTTTCGTGAAGAAGAATGAAACACACACATATTGGACTCCATTGGCATGGCCAAACAATTCATATTCTTTCATATGTTGCACACTCCAGAAAGAATGAATGTTTTATTCATCTGCAAATGGAATTTTCTTGGGCAATTTGTGATCTTTGTTAAAGAAAGAATTAAAACCAAGATTATGATGTGTTGTACTTGTATTATTCTTCATTGAGCATCTTGTTGCTTTCATAAATTTCCAGGTTGTATTTCACGGTATAAAAGTCAACAAAGAAGAAGTCACACTTGATGGTAGTGAAGGACCACTAAGAATTGATGCTGAAACATTATTGGCATCAGAGGAACTTACACCAACAGCAGCTTTAAATAAGGTTATATTTTTCAAGCTCGATTCTTTTTTTTTTTTTTTTGGCTGTTTTTTCTTTGTGCTGGTGGTTTTAGATGCCAATGAGGTTATCTTATACTCCTAATATATGTTAAACTTGCAGATTAGGGTTCCATATCGACCAGTGGATTCTAAGATTAGTGCACTTTCAACAGACCGTGACAAACTCCCCTCTGGAAAGCAGATACTGGCACTGATTTTGACGTGAGTTATGAATTACCTGTATATCACTTAGATGGCCTTCTCTCAGTATTTGGAATTCTAATTCTGCAGCTACAAGATCAAATTGGAAGATGGAGCTGAAGTAAAACCTCATATACCATTGCTCAATGGCCGGATATATGATAATAAATTTGAGTCACAATTTTATGTCATTTCTGATTTGAACAAGGTACTTTAGAGTTTATTTTCTTTTTCCTTTAAAAAATGAATGGGATTTTTTCCATTTTAGACTTTTGTTGTTTCTTTTTCACATCAATGACAAATTGAGCATAGTTTGTGCTCATATTTTCACATTCTTATTTTTTCTTGCTTATTATGTTAAATTACCATTTTGAGAAACAGTAATGATTATTAGTCAGTGACAAGTTGTGAGATATATAACCTATGTATGCTAAAATGATGTTGTTCTTTTTATTTCTATATATTTGGAATTTTCTTTTGGTTTACATATATTTGTCATTTATTTGGGGGATTCAACATCTTTTCCATCTTGGTAGCCTCTTTTGTCCTTTCTTTTTTACTTATATTTATCTCTGTTGCTTTTTATCTGTTTGGATTGTAGCGTGTATATTCAACTGGTGATGTCTATCCAAGCTCTTCAAAGCTTCCCAAGGGAGAATACAATTTACAGCTATATTTGAGGTACATGATTTTTCTTTAGTATATTTGGTGGGTGAGTAGAGAGGCCCGCATCCCCCTTGTTGGTGAAGGGTTCTGGAAGTTGTTATGTAACTAAATCGTCCATTTTGAATTGTAAGGTAGCTATTAGAAAACTAATCGTGACCAAGCATCATGTCAAGGAGTTGTAGAAACTAGCAGTTGTATTAGAACTAGTGTATTTGTAGGTTCCTCAACAGATTTATACTTACGGTACATTCTACGTTGATGATAATTTATGGTTCCAGGCATGACAATGTGCAAATTCTGGAAAAGATAAGGAATTTGGAGTTATTCATTGAGCAAAATTTGGGAGACAAGGTTGTTTTTATTTAGCAATTCATTTTTTCCCGCAAGTTATTAATTGTTGTTAAGTCTATCAAGCTTCTCCACTCTTGACTTTTAACTAGCATATGATTATATGACACTTAATAAACTCGGGTAACAATGAGCCATTCCAAGTTAAGGGGATAGTTTATTGAAAATATTTACCTGAATATTTACAATTTGGTGATGTCAATGACATATCCAATCATGCAAATGGGATAGTTATACATAAATTGGAGAAGGTTCTTTAAAAATCTAAGAGTAGGGGATTTCTCTAGTATCCTTAAATTTTTTTAAGGGTTAAATTTATTTATTTTTTCTTAAGAAAAGTTTTAAAGTTATGGGATAATGGCGTAATGCTTAAAGAATAGTCACTCATTTATTAAAACATATTGATATTTGATACCCTTAAAATTGTCATGCATATCAAAGGAATCACCTTAAAAAAGTGGAATTAAAAATTTCTCAATACGTATTCGCATATTTAAAAATGGTATGTAATTTTGAGTATTGAATATGCCTCCATATAAGCATATTAGTCATCTTTGGTTGTATCATAACACCAGGTGAGGTTAAAGATTTAATACACAGTATTCAAATTCAGATTATACAAACTCCTAGTAGTCATTTATTTTTTTCTTGTCTCTGTTTCCAGGAAATCATTCAGCTATCCTTTTTCTCTCAACCTGATGGCCCAGTGATTGGAAATGGCTCCTTTAAATCGTCATTCTTATTTCCAGGGTATGAATGGGTTTCTATTCCTTCATAACTGCCTACATTTGTATGTTTTCTTTTGTTGTCATGTTGACTTTTGTTTATTGATAGTATAAAAGAAGGATTTTATCTGGGTCCACCACCGAAAGATAAGCTTCCCAAGGTATATTCTCCTTTGTTAACCTTTTGGATATTGCCACTGATAATATATAATCCTGTTTGTAATATTTGTGCAGAATTCTACACAAGGTTCTGTATTGTTAGGGGCAATTTCGTATGGGAAACTGTCATTTTCTGAGGGGGAGAATAAAAATCCAGAAAAGCACCCTGCATCATATCAACTATCTTACGTAGTGCCCCCAAATAAGGTTACTCTCTCTACCTTTTGAAACTATCTTCCTTAACGTCTGTTTTCTTTGTGGTTGTGCTTCACATGCACATAAGTTCTGGTTTGAATTAGCAACAAGCTGTGCTGTAGTCAATTTATATATATGAGTTAGCTTAATATCTAATAATACTTTCCTATTGTCTTTTGTTAAAAGATTGAAGAAGACAAGGGAAAAGGTTCTTCCAAATCTTCCAAGAAGACTGTTTCTGAACGTTTGACAGAAGAGGTATCAAGCAAAGAGACCCTTCTTTTCATCTCGTTTTTCCCCTTATTTAATCCAATCAATTGCATTGTTATCCACATTTTGGAATGTTATATTCAAACTTTGCATCGCATGAAGTAATATTACTTGCTCGCAAATATATTAAACAAGGACAACTCAAGGAGTCACGTTTAAGTATGTAGAGATGGAATTTGGCAAGTACTTCTTACACAATTATTTTATTGAGTTGCTGACTATTTGATGTTAAGTCAACGGGATTATTTAGTGCAAATTCTATATGTTGATGCCATTATTGAAAACAGCTACTTCTGAATGTTGCAGTATTTTGAATGGTGTTGTATGCATGCATCTTTGTCTTTAAGTATGGTGCATTTACTATGAAACTAAATGTGGCAAATATCTTCTTGCTCAATAATGTATAGTACTATTCCATTTCTTTATACAGGGACCTCCGTAGTCAACATTTCCCTATATTTCTTGGTTATCATAATGTTGATTTTATCCTGTATGTTACAGATATTTTTTTGTCTTCTTTAGTAATACTTTAATTTTTCCTTGACCTGCCTATCAGGTAAGAGAGGCAAAAATACATGTGCTAGGAAGCCTTAAGCAAGAAACTGATGAAGAGCGCTCACAGTGGGAAGAGCTAGCTGCCTCTCTTAAAGTCAGTAAAGAAACTAGTCTGTTTTTATTTTTATTTTGGTGGTAATCAAATTTGTTTTTTGCCTTCTATTTTATGCTAAAGCTATTGAGTTCTCTGTTCTCTGTATTCAGATTAAACAAATTAGTTTTGTGTGTATATTTGGTTGCAGTCAGAATATCCAAAATACACTCCACTGCTTGCAAAGATTTTGGAAGGTTTAGTTTCTAGGACTGATGTCGAGGACAAAATTGGTCATGACGAAAAGGTAATTTTTGTTGGAGTTAATGTTTAATATGAATTACCTTCCCTCCCATCTCCCAAACTCAAGGTTAATTTTTTTATTAAAAAGAAGACATCTTTACTCAATAGTTTCCAATATTAAGATGTAATACCATCTTATTGAATATTAGAGGAATAAAGCTAATTATAATTAATTTGGAAGCATGATTTAGCTATTGTGAAATTTCGATGCCAGTCCAACTGTTATTTTCATAAGAATTTATCCTATAGGAGTTTTTGCTGGTGTTTACATAATAACTATGGATATCGTTATTACATTTTGCAGGTGATTGATGCAGCAAATGAGGTGATTGACAGTATAGACAGGGAAGAATTAGCAAAATTTTTTGCACTGAAAAATGATCCAGAAGATGAAGCAGAGGTGATCAATTCTATCCCAGTATTTTTAGTTATTCCCATAACCAAGTTTTACAGATGTTACAAAGAAACGTAATGTTAGGAAAAGATAGTATGATGATACACATATGTAATCTGTTGTTTACATAGAACCCAGATTTGAACTGGTGACACAAGGATTTTCAGTCCTCTGCTCTACCAGCTGAGAAGTACAGTAAAATGATGGAGCAAGTCAGAGACTAATCACAACTAATCGGTCTTAAAACAGTTAATGGCTACATATTTAACAATTAACATATTCTAAATCTATCAGTTCTTACACCTTATTTTGTATAAAATGCAAGATTATGGTGACAACAAAGCCTGGTTGTTATTGGTTTATGAAACTCTCCACTAACCTTAAAAATATAGCACCAGGGATTTAACTACAAATTATTTTAATGTAAAAGTTGGGTGAAAAATATTGTTACCATTTTGTTATGTTGATGGCATCAAATATTGCTTGATTGTTTGTCATTCACGTCCCCTATATGCTGAGAAATGAAATTTCTACTCTCACAAGTCACAGCGTATAATGATATTCCAATCTCTCTTCTGTAGGATATCAGGAAAAAGATGGAAACAACCCGTGACCAGTTAGCAGAGGCATTGTATCAGAAGGGGCTTGCGCTGGCAGAAATAGAGTCTTTAAAGGTAAGAGTTGCTTCATTCTTATTCTGATCATGTTTTCTTAAGCAATTACTATACAGTTTCAACTTTCAACATTTCTATCATGCATACTTAACAAAGTGAAGAACCATGCTTATGATTGTTTCATTTCGTTGATTAACGACTTAAAGGTTAACTCTTGGTGTAAACAGTACCACATATCATGCATGCAGATGGTTTTGCATATGTCTGCGTAATCTGTTGCATTGGGTTAAAGCAGTAGTGCTGCATGGCAATTAGCTCCAAGAAGTGAGAGATCCCTGTAAAGCGTGTCAAATTAACTTCATTTCTTATACATGGCCCGTAGATATCATATGGTGTATGCCATAAGTGCTACTTTTCATTTAACCTAAAGATTCAAATAATGTCTTACATAACTATAATTGTTATGATCAATTGATGATCATGACGATTAACAACATAGTTTCTTCTTTCTTTTGTCTGCTATGCTGCTATAAAACTTTCTCTTATGTAGTCTGCTATGGTTAGTTTCAGTCATCTGCATTATTGTTCTGATGAAAATGTTAAAGTGATTCATTGGCCTGAAACAAGTCACTTTTCCATTATGGTAGTGATGACATTTATTTATTTTTTTTTATAAAATAAAAGTTGGCAGACTTGACGACTTGGTGTATATTGTCAAAGGAGGGAGATACAGAAGGTGCAAAGAAAGACGAGGACAAGAGTGGTGACCAATCTACACATGATCCAGACTTGTTTGAAGAGAATTTTAGAGAATTGAAGAAATGGGTTGATGTCAAGACCCCAAAATATGGAATCCTGTTAGTAACACGCGAGAAGCGTGCTCAAAGGCTTGGTACAGCATTGAAGGTATCCTCTCCTTCCTTGTAATGACCACTGATTAAGTTTAAAACACACAACTTGTGCTGAGATAGATCATTCTTCAGAGAATCTATGCTCATGAAGCAACTCTCTTGTCTATTTTCCAAGCCATTGTCCTCCTTATTTTGGAATATGGTTGTTATAAATCACTAGGGATCCTATTTGAACATTTTTCTCATCTTGATTTCAGGCACTCTTGGACCTAATTCACGATGATCCAGAGCCTGCTAAGAAGAAATTCTATGAACTGAAGCTGTCTTTGGTTGAAGAGATTGGATGGACACATTGGGCAACATATGAAAGAGAGTGGATGCTTGTGCGTTTCCCTCCAACCTTGCCCCTCTTCTAACTTCTACAACCCTCTAACTCTGGGGTGTATTGTATTTTAGACAGCAATACTGTCCATTTTCATCAATAATTGTCTGTATTTGTGAGAATAGAATAATTCATGTAATATTATACGTTTGTACGTGTGTGTATGTAACATCATTTTCATTTTGTAATAAAATTAGCTTCCCCTACCATATAAGGTTTTCTCCTTAACTCCTAGGGTTTTGTTTTCCCTTCATATTTAGACATCTTATATATGTGCAATTTCTCAATTTGGAACTCCAGTTTAGATATAAATATTTAAAAGTAATGTTACACATCCAAATTTTTTTATGAACTAAGTTCAATTAAGTTAAACAATAAAATTTGGAATAATGCTAGTCACAACTGATTTTTATTATGTTAGATCAATTTGGTTGGAGTAGTTAACAAAAAGACTTAATTATATAACATTATTTATATAAATATTAGAACAAACTAAGAATATATCTTCATTCTTGAACAAGCTTAGAATTTAACTATGTTGTGTATATGAATGATAACTTGATAAGTCGATATTAACTACTTTGTACAGAGGTATACGGAATGTAACCAATTTGGATATAAATTTATAGATAATGTAGTTAAATTAAATTTATCATTATAATGAAATATATAATATCATATCATATCTAATAAAATCAGCTAATTATTTATAATAAAATAAAAAATCTTACAATTATGAGATGTGATATGTATTGTATACGCATAATACATATTTTTGTATCGATGATTAATTGGTTAGTGATTTTTTTTATTTTTTAAAAAGACATTTTTGAAGAAATTAACGTCAAGGAAGGATAGAAAGAAAGTGGCTAGTACTTGCTTCCTGTTTCCCACACGGCCACACAGATAGCATAGCTTACTTTACTAATCAATTAACCTTTTCAAATCAAAGGTTTGCATCTTATAATTAATGACTTGACATGGTATTAAAATCTAATTTTGTCTCGGGTACATGATATATTATATAAATGAATTCGCGTTAATTAATATATACGTACATATACATAAAAGACTAGAGACCATATCATGTGAGAAACATGGAAGTAGTATCCATTTTTAATGGTGAAAACTCAAGTGCAGTCGACTTCACGTGAAGTTGATAATTGAGAGTCATTAAATGATTTGACTGATTTGACTAAATTTTCATCTAACGGCTTTCAATTATCAACTTCACGTGAAGTCGACTGCACCTGAGTTTTCACCATTTTTAATATATAAAAATAGATGGAATTTACCCACATTACTTTTAAGAAATTTTTCTCCTCCTACTAATACCATGTCAACAGTATTGCTTATTTGGCAAAATTTTAGAATCAACATTCATTTTTTACCAAATTAACTATTATTTCCAAATCAGCAAAAATATAAACAAATCTTGGCTCATTTTTTTGTTATTGGAGGCATGTATGTGATATGCTGTGTTATGGAGGTATAGTAGTGCTAGACCAAGATGTAAAGGCAGCCTTTTTTAACTTGTGCTTTAACAAGTCGGACCATGCGAGTTGTTTTGGAAAGAAGATATCATAGTCAAATCGGATGGTTCGATTTGCAAGAAAAAAATTTTGAATTTTGGAAGAAGCAAATTGGATCGTCATGTTGTACAAAAAAATTTTTTTTTTAATAAAACGAAGATCGGACCGTCCGATTTCTCTGGGAGCACTCACTGTCCGATTTGTAGCTCCCTGACACCACACGCCTGTAAAACACGCTGCTTCTCCATGTTGCTGTTCTACACCATTACCTTCTCTATAATAAAATTAAAAAGCGACAAATCTTTAAATATATAAAAATTAAATAATAATTTTTAATTAGAGACATTTTTAACAGATCATTTACTCACGTATTTTGACCGATGATTCTAGCATTGGTACAAATTAAACAATAATTTGGAAACATGTATTCACCATACAGGGAGAATGGTACGGTTAGAATTGGAAGAACTAATATTCAAGGATATCTAACAAATAGTCTAAACAAATTAAAAGACTTGAAATATGAAAAGATTAAAGTACACTGACAAAAGCTTAAAGGAGTATGAATTAGGGTAACAACCAAACAGGAGGACAAAAGAACTTCACTTCTAACAATACTCTCTGGAAATTTCCATGGTCCAAGTCGAAGATGCCGATATCTTGAGGAACAGGATCGTAAAATGATGATTGCATCGCTGTTTGGTTATCTGTAAACCAAATCTGATTTCCTTTGCTTAGAAAAGGCACAGGAATTTGAACAGAAGAATTAAAGCCAATCACTAGTATATAGTTACCTAAATTATCTAATGTTGACCACTCTTTTCTGTTTCTTTTTAACTCATAGATATCAAATTTGTAAGTTTCAAAATCCCTGCGTATTGTCCTCAAGAAGGGATGGCGAAGATATCTTACCAACATCAATAAGCTTCCATTGGCGCACCCAATAAGACATTTAGGCTCGTGAGGGCCTATGGGAATTTCGGATGGAGGTCTGGTTTCATGGATTCCTCCCTTAAGCCCTGCTCTTATCTTTGTATCAAATTCATATAGCTGCCCGTCATTGTTTATGGCATATATCTTTTCTTGGAAAAATATTACGTCCTCAAACCTCTTATCTCTGGTTGGAAATTCTACCCATCTCATATTGCCAGGCTTGTAAAAGGCCAATCTCTGGTTAGGTCCGAATATCACCACCGCCATAAAATTTTCAATGTCATGCTCAGGAGATGAGTTTATAATAACCTTAAAAACTTGGAATCTATGTGTTCTATCTCTATCCAGGGTGATCCTAATGTCACGAAAATCCCACATTGTGTATTCATCCCCATGATTATCAGGCTGGTAATCAATTATAGTGGGTAAAGTTGAGACTGGAGGAAGATCCAAACTACGATTTGTAAATGGATTTAACATTTGTATAGTGCCATCAGATATGGATTGGACAATCACCCAACCATGACCAGAACCGCGGATGAACTTGTTGTAGGACTGCATCTCTGGCAGCATGATATGGTAAATATGTTTCTCTTCAAGGACGCAAGTATCAAGAGTTTCATCATCTGCAGCAGCTAATTGCATGAGATGATAAATCTCCTCGTCTTCGTAGGAATGATTCTTGACAGTTTCGTCAGGTAACAATAACCACGGAATTTTGTTTCCATTGGGAATCTTTGCAAGTTTCAAGCTCCACTCTTTGCAAACCAATCGAAGCTGGATGTAATCATCGTAGGCATGGAACCGTTTTGAAATTTCTTTCAACAAATCTTCGTCAATGTCTGCCCATCGATTAATCTCGTCCATGTCTCTGACTCGAGCTATGTTGAGTTACAAAGAGTCAGATCTGAAAAAAAAAAAAAAAACAGTCAGAATTTGAAAATTCGTAGAAAATAAACGTCAATTCACTCTCACCAACAAATAAAACTACAAACACGAAAAAGGATTCATAACAATCGTCAGAACCAAACCCTAGAAAAAAGTCACTCTGTGCTGCACCAAAAAATCATAAGCATAATTCAACCAAATCATATGAAGCCATATAGGAAATTCAATGCAAAATTGTGGCAATGTTTTTATTTTGAATCAATAACAGCAAAATAAGAATTCACCAAAAGAATTAATAAATTAAACAATTGAATTTATAATTCAATTTTAGCAGAATTAATTCAATATGAACGGACTGAATTCAAATAAAAATTGAGAATATTAATATCTCAAAATTCAGCAGAATCATCAATAATACATCATATGCATTTTCAGAATAAATTTCAAATTTCTGAGGGGTAGAGGCCGGGAGATAGAATCAGAGAGAGATTAGAGACTTCACGCCGGCGAGGAGGGGAGAAGCAGCAACAGAGAGAGAAGGGAGAGAAGTGGGATGGTGGGTAGTGGCTATTCTTCGAAGAGAAGAGAAGATTAGAGTTTTCTGCTGGGTGTGAGTGTTATGCGCGGGGTTTTCTCACAACATTGATTTAAAATTTATATAGTACCAAATCACTTATTGAAGGTACCCGTCACTTTTTTTTTTTCTAGTCAGGTACCCAGGCCAAAAACTGGCCCAGACCCAAAGTAGAAAACCAAAACCCCAGGCCCCAACCCGACCGCAACCCCGACCCAAAATTCAAACATGCGATTCCCTCTTCATGCTGCGCTTGAGACCAACATCAACGCTCTTCAAATCTTTAACACAACGAATTATGAGCCATCGAAATATTCCATTTCTAAAAAATAAACCATTATTCCATGAGCCCAATGATTAACTGGGCCTCAATAACCATGCCCGGAAGCCTAAGCCATGCAGTTGTTACGATAGCCCGCTACAAGTCCCGTCAATTTACTCAACTAAATTTTGGCTGCAATTCTTTTCTTTTTTTTTTTTTTACCAAAAGATATGGAGACTCGAACCGGCCTCTTAATTGAGTATAAGAAGACTATACCAAAATCTCTTTTTTTTTTAAGTTTTTCAGTAATTAAAATTTAACATATATAATCGATTAAATCATGTTATTTTTGTCAAAATTAGGCTAGACAATTTGATTTAACCGAAAAAATGGTGAATCAAATCTTGAACTGGTCTAAATTGATATTATTTTTTTTTATAAAAAATGATGACTACAATACTTTTATTATAGAAAATGATTAAAATACTCTTATTATATATAAATATTAATTTTAAAAATTCTAAATCCTAATCCTACAATAAAAAAATAAAGAACTAAAATTTAAAATTTTCAAAATTAATATATATATAATAGAAGTATTTTAGTCATTTTCTATAATAGGGTATGTTAGTCATTTTCTATAAAAAATAATATTAATTTAGACTAGTTCAAGATTTGATTTATCATTTTTTTGTTAAATAAATTTGTCTAGTCTAATTTTAACAAAAATAACACGATTTAATCGATTATATGTATTAAATTTTAATTATTAAAAAATATATTTATAACGTTTTCAACGTCTTTATCTGAGTGACTCCTTTTTTTAAGGCATAGAAGAAAAAGTATTTTATCTTTTCTTATTTTTTATCAATTATTTTAATACAAAAAATAATATATATAATATTTTTCAATTAAATTATCCACTCCCATAGTTATCCAACTTGCTACATGATGCCAAAGATGAGAGGTCAAATGAATGCTTATTAATTATTATTAATCTTCCAACAACAAATAAAAGAGATTAGTAGTTGACATACGAAAGGAACTCCCACGTGGAGCATGCAATAATATATACCCAAAATTCCATGAAGTTAATTAATTATTATTGAATCCATGTGATTTGTATATCTACATACAATAATTTCATGTAATAGCTAGGAATATGCTTTCATTAGTAAATATGCTTTATTATTATATGAATTTTATATGTTATGTCAATAATTTGTGTACAAAGATATGTATGTTCCACGCCCCAAACATAAAGGATGACCTTTAGTTTTTCTAATTGCGGCTTAATTGAGTTGAATCGTATTGCAAATTTTTTCCAAATGATAACTAAACATTCATCTCTTCTAAGTTGCGGGTTTAATTGAATTGAATCCTATTGCATTTTTTCCTAAATGATAACGTAAACATTCATCTCTTCTAAGTTCTAACTTCTAAGTGTTTGGAATAAATTAATTTTAATTTTAATAACCCAAATCATCTTTATTGAATCACCAAAAATATATCATAATGCGGAAGCGTACCTTTATTTGTAGAAATTAGAAATTGATGAAAAGACCCAGTCTTGTGGTTCTTTCGATCTTTCTCAACTAAAACCTTCTGCATCCCTAGGCGGCTGAATTGCAACTCTTTTGATGGGGAAAGAGCAACACCGAAACTCTGAAGGCCTATTTATATTTGAGTATGACACCCATTAAACTCTAAAACCCAAATAAAATAGTATATAAAGTCCAAAAGATAATATATCTAAAATCCAAAAAATAATTATTTAAGGAACAAAAGATAATATTTAGTTTTATTCTCATTTAATTCCAAATCAAAAGTAATAATGACTTATTCAATTTAGCATTTAAAACAATAAATAAAATCACAATTATATAAGTCATTTAATTTGAAATAGTATAATTTGTGATTGCAATTAATATATGTATTGCCCACAAACAAATTAGGAAATTAAAATAGGTGAGTTCTATCCAACCCCCTCTAAATCAACATGTAAATTACCTCTTGTGACGTGGCATGTTTTAATTGGATGTTTAGTTTTAATTTGAGTTAATTTAACTCAATAAAAGTTAATATCTTAATTAAAATAGGATAATTTTGTAATTAAATATTTTTTTAAGAGGGATGAATATATAATTTCTATAAACATTAAAAAGTAAAGTTATATTTTTATCATTGTTCAGAAATTCAATTCACCGTTAATTCTTCACCATTGCAGATCACCAATGGTCGTACTGTGTCAATATATTCTTCAATTTCAATTAGGAAACAGAAAGCAAGTGCAATGGTTTCAATTAAAGGACAATTTTGGGGGAATGACACTGATACTCCGTCATCTTCTTCCTGATGCTCAAACCATGCTGAAATTTTCTTCCTAAGGATCAACATTTGCAAGAAGTCTTCACGATCAGCCACAACATGCCTTTAATATAACATCATCAATTGAAAAGTAAGGATTTATTTTTTGGGAGCATGATTTGGGAAAGAAACAAAAATTGGATTTTTAATAGTTTAATAAATTATACCATTATCCACTTTGGGTTATAATTTAATTATCAATAGTTTAACTATAGTTAACATAACCACCAATTAAAGAGTGATATGTCACAAAGAGATAATATACATGTTATTATAAAAAGGGTAGAATAGAATTTACCATTAAAATAATTTCCCCGCACTAAGTTTCTACTTGCGGCACCTCATTTGTTGCGGCGTTCCTTCTTTTTGAATTTGCACTCTATCCCTTGCACTTAATTTTCCGTTTTGTCACTCACTAATGTAAATGAAGTTATAGATTTATTTATATTTAGATTTTAGAAAAGTTACACTGATTTTTAAATTTAAATCCTAAAATTAACTAATATTTACTAATTAAAAATTAATTTCACATAATTTTGAATTAAAGACTTTCCTTTCATTTAATTGCAATTAGAGAAAGGATTAAGAAAGAGAAAACAAGACCTTGAACATGGCGATGAAGAACCCATTGATCACTTTCGGTCATAACCAAACCCTCTCCAAAAATTGAGTATCTATCTTTTCTAAAAACATCTGGTTTCCCTCATGCCTTTGCTTCAACCTCTCTTGACATCTTCTTCAAGAATTCTGCATCCGCAATCTACAAAAATGGCTCCGTCCCAAGCCAGTATATGAACACTTTTCCTGTGCAACACATAATTAATCTCATACATTCATAACTCAATGTATTTCGTTCTAATTTTTGTTTAAATTTATTGAATTATTAGACTATATTTGATTTTTGTGATCCATAAAATATAAATTTAGAGAAAAAAAAACATGTGTCCCATCTATTCTTAAAAAATATGGTGAAAATTCATGTGCAATTATTTTCACGTGAAGTTAATTAATAGTTAATAGTTGTTCGTTAATAATTTAGTCAAATCTATCTGATTATTTAACGATTCTCAACTATCATGAAATAACAAATAAATTTTAAAATAACAAATGTTTTGAAATAAAAAAATTATTCTATATATTTACAAAAAAGTAGGTTAATGTCTATATATAGATGATGATTAGTTGATTACCATAAGAATTTTGCCATGAAGAATAATAAGGAGCAACTATAGAGTGTATATCATGAGAGAGATTAGAAGATGATGAAGAAATAGTTGTGGTAGTAATAATAATGTTGCTCTTCTTTCTTTTCATGTCTTTGATGTTTCCAAGAGGGAAACTTGGAGGTGGACCTTCAAAACCACATTTCTTAAGCTTATGAAGCTTTTTATTTGGTATAACCCACCAAACCAGTGTTATTAGTATCATTAGCATCAAGAAGAGACAAAGACCAATGAGAGCAACAAAAGATAACCCTAAAAACTTCATTATCTCTCTCTTTCCTTATGTGATGTTGCTTTTGGTTTAGATTTTGTTGGTGGAAATCTGATGCAATTTATTTGAGTATTTATAGAATGAGTTATGTATGTATTTGGGCAAGATATATATAGAGTCAAAGGTTCTATGCTTTTGACAATATAATAAAATAATAAACAAAACAAGTGTTTAGAAAATTGTGTGTGTTATTAGGAAAGAGAAGATAAAGTATTGCTAACTGGATCTTTTTCCGTGAAAAAAAATTGGATGGTGCTTAGTATTTAATTTCACTTTTTATTGCTTTTTTTTTTTTTTTTGTCTCATTCATAGAATTAAAAATAAAAGATCACACTTTATTCTCTCAAGTGTTAAAAAAACTAGAGAGAATCAATTTCTCAAGAACATTAACTTTTCACATTATCCTTACACACCGACATTAATTAAATGCCAAATTACTTTATTTTATTATTATTATTATTATTATTATTATTATTATTATTATTATTATTATTATTATTATTATTAGTGAGAATAAAACAAATAGTACATATTTTAGTGTTTGAATATTTCAATAAAACTAAGTAATTTATTTAAGTTTACTTATTTTTCTTCCCAATAAAAAATATCAAGATGGTTTTATTTTGTAAAATTTCCTTAAATGTAGGCCTATATATCAATGGAAAACAATAAAACAAAGTAATTAATTTTAATGTGAAAAATATATTTCTTTTACCATTTTATTATCTGATATATTTATTTACGAATAAAACTTACAACTCCTAAATATTTAAAATACATGCATTAAATTAAATATTATGTTTTAAGATTATCAAAAAATTTCCTCAATATATATATATATATATATATATATATATATATATATATATATATATATATATATATATATAAAATACCCCTGCCGCCTAGTGGTGAATCATCAAATAATATTTGCTTGTCACACTGGTTATTATTAGTTCTTAATTTAATTTCAATCCTTTTTTAATTCATTGAGTATATACGGATTCATTATATAACAATACAGATTATATATTAGGGTATAGCTAGCTCTATTAGATGTTGACCGGCAAAATGAAACCACAAACACTCAAACAGGGAAATCATACGTACTAAAGTATACAAATTGAAGCAACATGGATTCCTTTGATTAATTAATTGCTCACCTCTTCCATAATAAAATAGTTAAAATAAACCATGGCATGTTATGTTGTTGTATATATGCATGTGAGAACTTACTATTTTATGCTAATGAAAACGTCAATAGTGACATATAAAGCCATTGATTAGTACACTAAAATAGCCTTTTTTTTTTTTTTTTGCGGTGGTTTTTTTTACTGTTTTTATAAGAAAAAAATTGAATGTGGTCAGTAGCATATATAGTGACAATTTTAAAAAACTATCGATAAAAGTGTTGCTAAATAGTTTGTGACAATTTTAAAGGCATCAAATTGTGAGAGATATGCAATAATTATTGGAGTGATTTTTTTTATTATATTTAGCGATGGTTTAAAATTATCGCTAAATTATTAGTTTTTGTTACATTTTTTACTATATTATTGAACGATAGTCGTCTTTAAACCATTACAATTTTTTAGAGTGTAATTTTAAATGTTTTAAATTGCTGTTAATATTATTCTCTATTATATTGATAAATTTTTTAATTTTAAACTAAATAAACTCATTTCTCAAATAAAACTTTTCTACATTTACATAATCAAATATATCTAACTATTATTCATCATATTCATAATTTATGCATCTAGAGAGAGTATCAAGATAATAAATTAAAGCACAAGTGAACTAAAAGCTTTATTACCTACATTAAAATATAGTCCCACCATATATATAGTGTTGATGAGTGAAATTAAAACAAATTAAACCCCAATAATGGAAAACTTTGCAGCATCCTGCTACAATCGAAATATTCAACTATAAGTCATCATGTCACTCAAAATATTTAACTCATCAGAATATTTCAAATGATGTAACTTTTATTTGTGAAGAGTGTGATGTACAATTATTTATCCTCTTTTTTATTTAAGAGTTCAATATTATCCAATTATATATAATATATATGGAGTAGCTAGTGCCGGAATATTTCTGTCTATGAGCTAGCTTCAACCCCTTTCTAGATCTATCATTATCATCTATCAAAATTAATTGTTTAACTATTAGTTTTATCGCTTTATTTTTTTGTTTTTACTAAATAAAATCCACATCCGCTCATCATCCTCCTAAATTATTGTATATAATTAATTACAAAGATATATTTTTTGTACAATAATACTAAGGAGACAATATCTAAAATTACCTTATATATAATATAATGTTCATATTTTTATACCTATAATATTTATAATTATATATTTATTTAATCATTTTCATTACTAGTGATTGAACTGGATATTATAAATATTTACTTTATTTTTATAATGTAGAAAGACAGACATACAAATTAAATAAAGTTACAAATTATATATATCGTTACAACATAAATAATAATTTGTAGCGATTATTTTCTATTTAGTGACGGTTTAATGGCATTTGACTACACAATTACCAAACTGCCTTAAAAACCGTCGCAAAATCATCTGATGGTTTCCAAAACCACCTCTAAATGGCTGCCACAATCTATCACTTGTGTGTTGTAGTGTATAGCACCACACTATATATACCACTTTCTATAGGAAGAAGCTAAAATAGTAACAATTGATGGAATAATTAACTAAACGGAAATGTTTGGTAACAAAAAAAAATCAGCCAAAAACAGCTATAACTTGCCTTATTTAGCATCCATTAATTGTTGCGATAATTAATTAATGCTAAATAAGACAAGTTCTATCTGTTTTTTTTTTTTTTTTTTGTCTACCTAGCATTACCCTTAACTAAATTAGGGTTTCAACTATTAGAGGAATTCCATGAGTGGGTCTAAGGGAGAGCATGATAGAAGGTTCATGTTGATAACTTGGTGAGAGTTTGAACCTAAACCTAGAGAGAAGTAGGGTTAACACAATCTTATACTCCATGAATGACAAGCTCCTACCAACACACATTCTCCCTCCAAATCCAAATGGCAAGTAACCCATCTTGTGGTTGCATCCACCATTGACATCATCCATGAACCTCTCTGGCTTAAACTCATTCACATCATCTCCCCATAGTGTTGGATCATGATGCATTCCCACAACATCAATCCATATGTTGGTTCCACTTGGCACTGTGAAATTATTATCAACTTTAATGTCCTCTCTTACTTGCCTTTGAACATTTGGTGCTGGTGGATAAAGCCTCACAGCTTCATTCATTACCCACTTCATCTGCATGGTATATACATAAGATCAATATCAATAATTCTAGAGAGATAAAATTATCTTATTTAACTTCACATTCATAAATTTATGTATATAATATATGGTAGAAACTCAGGTGCAGTCAACTTCACGTGAAACTTCATCTAACGGCTCCCAGATATCAACTTCACGTGAAGTCGACTTCACCTGAGTTTTCACCATAATATATTTATAATTATACATTTATTATTATATTTAATATTATTTAATTATTCTAGCCGTACGTCGTTAAAGAATGTGAAATAAGGTGAACAATAATTAAGAAATACAAAATAATATAATTTTAAATTGTGTTTTACTGATTTTTAATTATCTTCTAAATATTTTTGGTTCAATAAATATGCATGTAATAATAAATATATCTTAATATGTATGTTGGGATAAATTAAAGAAGCAATTAGATAACAATGTAAAAAAAAAATTGATATGATGAATAATCATGCATGCAGGATAATTTTTTATAGTGGATATATATAGTTTTTATTCAGATTATTTTGTAGTTTATTGTAATATTTTTATTCATCCGTGCTTGGAAATTAATGTCTTATTTATTAATATTATTCTTGAAACGTTAATTAAGACGGGATATTATCAAAGAACACCTAAAAAGAAACAAAGGAAGAATAAAAAATAGGCTTACTAATCTATATGAAAACTATATATAAACAAAGGATAATTTTCCAAATGTTTTTTTATCCATAATTCTTCAATTTAATTAGTTATGTAAAGTCAAATTCAAATATATTATTTTTCATGCTTGCATTATCATGTTTTCTGAAATTGTTCGTGTTTATATTAAGTCGGTTAACAACATTTTTAATTTTATCATCCCATGTCTGCCTTTTATTCAGCAATGAGCACCAAAACACAAACAAAAAGAATTAAGAAAGCGAAGTTGATTTTCAAAGTCAATTGGTTGACCAAGTCTCTCAAAATTGTTATACCTTGTTTGTTTCACGTTAGTAAAGTACAATATAGGAGTAACCCAGAAAGTGGTGAACTAGTTTTCTCTGTTTTTTTAAACATTATTAAAATTATTATTTATAGTATATTAACATATTATAATTTATCTTTTTATTTATTAAATATGTATAAAAATAATAAATATTTTTATAAAAATCTATATGATAGAAGATATTTTAAGAATAAAAATATATATAAATTATATTAAAAATAAAAACAAAAATTGTATATATTTTTAGAACATACGACACTCTAATAGATTTGCATAGGGTCACACAAGACACGAGCTTAAATATAATAAGGCCATGTTGAGAAAAATTGTGGGGCCTTAATAAGTTTTGAATCCATTATTCTTTAAATAATTAGTTTGTCGGGGACTGTATGTGTACCAATACCAGGTGTTATTAAGGTTCATTGAAGTGTGAACTTTGACCTAGTCAAATTACTTAAAAAAGTGCTTCACGTTATTTGAATGTGAATAACTATTAATTAAAAAAAATTCTAAAATTTGATATTTGTTATTTTTAATTAAAAAAATAAATTAAATTTTAATACAACGCAAAAATGAATTTGTGTATTATTCACGTTCTTCAAGTAGTCTAAAAATAACATATCAAATATATTATTATTTATATATTTTAATTTAATTTTAAATTTAAAAAAATATAATTCAGGACAGCACATAGATGTTTTTAAGATTTTTTGTTGAAATTAAAGAAAAAAAAATAATTTTAACCAATTGATTAAAATAAGACGAAATAAAATGTTAAAAATAAAATTATTAAAAATTAATCCAAGCCTTAAAAGCTAAAACATACTTTACCTTTGTGGGATTTATTTTATTTTGTCAAATTATATTTCTTTTATATTGGCCTAGAAGAATAAAAGAATATATATTAAGGAAGCGAGAGTAATTTTAACAGTTAATGTTTTAGTAATTTTAACAATTAATTTTAATTATATATATAATTGAAATCGACTACTAAAATTATTAAAATAATACTATTATTTCTTAAATATTTAATTAAAACTTTTTTCATATTATCATACAAGATTTAAGTCCAGTTTGGATAAACAGCTTAATTAAGTTACTTTTGAAGAAATAACTTAAACAATAAATGCTTATATTAAAAATAGCTTATAAATAAGTTATTTGTGTTTGGTTTTTTAGTTCTAAAAGTATTTATTTTAAGAGAAAAGTGATAAAAAACTTTTTATTATGAGAGAAGTCATTTTTTTTAACTTCTCCTTAAGCACCAAAATAGCTTTTTAGAAAGTTACAATTTTATTTTGAAAATTGTACCAGACATTAATACTATACCTTTTCATAAATTAAAAGTTAAAAAAAAATCACTTATACACCTATCCAAACGGACCTTATTGATGAAGCGAGAGTAAGAGTATATTACCTTTTTCAAGCCAGAAAGGGCATTAGTGTCAATCTCTCTATCATCACCCACCACTTCTCTAATCTCATCTCTTAATTGGATTTGCCAATCTTCATGAACAGCTAATAAAAACAAAGTCCAAGAAATAGCCAATGCCGTTGTTTCATGGCCAGCAAAAAAGAAAGTCTTGCACTCATCCACAAGTTGTCTTGTGCTCAATGTCTTCCCTAATTTCCCATCTACTTTTCTATTGGCTTCAAGCAACAACCCTAATAAATCTTCTTTTTTATCCTTTTCTTTGTTGTTTGAATCCTTTCGGTTAGTTATGACATGCAACAAGAGCTTGTCAATCTCCTTCCCTAGTTTCCTTGCTTCTAGGGTTTTCTTTGTGTTGAACCATTTGCCAAATGGGACACCAACATACCTTGTTGTCTTGAAAAGTATCATTTGTAATTCTCTTAGCTTTTCACATATTTCTCTTGCTTTTTGGTCTTTCATGCCAAAGCTTGTTGTTGCTATTATCTCTCCTGCCGTCGCTATGATCTCCTTCTCGACGTCGATTTCGCGGTTGCCGGAGTTAATTTGGGTAATCCATCTCTCCATCATTTGCTCTGTGGACTCCTTCATCATGCTTGCCATTGCCTAATATATAATATCACATTATATAAGATATGTTAGTTTCCATTATATAACATTCTTAATTAACCCTTATGGTATAAAAAGGAATAAATGACCATTTGTACCCATAAAAGATGAAAATGCTGACATATGTACCTACACTAAATCGAAATTAAACTTGTATCTACGCAAGATGTTGTCTTCCGTATGACAAAAATATCCTGTCTTTAGAGGGTTGGAGTGCCACGTAGGGTACTTTTGTCACACGGAGGACATTTTGCGTGGGTACAAGTTTAGGTTCAATCTAGTGTGGATACATATGTCAGTGTTTTCATCATTTATGAATACAAATGATCATTTATTCTAAAAAAAATCATGCCTAAGAGAATAAATATATATATTAGGTCATTCTAGTATGACTATATTATGGTAATTATGGTGTTTTTAAAAGTGTCGTTAAAGTTAAAATAATTTTTTTTATTGTTAAATAATATTTTTATAAAAGTATTATTTAAAAAAAATGTTACTAAAATATAAAAAAAAGTGTAATTTTAATTTTAACAACACTTATATAATATAATCACCGTAATTACCATAGCATAATTATACTAGAATTCATCATATATATATTAGTCCTATTAGTATTTTAGAACAATTGATATCAATCTATCCCTGAAAAGTAGTTTTGTTGACATCAATTTAAATCTAATATATTTGAATTTAACATCAATTTCATACTTTAATTTTGTCAAATAATAATTAACAATTTTCATAAGATTATCCTACTTATTATAGCTTGATACGTTAATTAGGACATCTATGTTGATTATTTTCTTCCTTAATCCATAAAGGATTGGAAAACAATTCTAAATTCAAATTGAAATTTAGTATGTGGTTGGAAAACAGTATTAACTTAAAAACAAAATTTTCTCATTCAGACCTTATTAATTTAAATTTTATATAGATGAGTTATCATGATCCGACATTCCCTTCTTGCATCTTTTGACAAAAATAAAGTTAGGAAGCAACTATGATCATCAACATAGGAAATCATTATTGAATGTTAAAAACAAGATTGTCCACTAATTGATGTTCATGATGAATATATAACAATAATGTTTGAGACAATAAAAAAAAACCAGTTTAAATAATTTAAAATTATTTTATTTAATATTTATTAATTACTATTAAAATAAATATATAATTTTAAATATAATAAATATGTAATTATAAATATTATATATATAAAATTATAAATATTAAATTAAATATAATAATTTTAGTTATTGTCTTTTTATACAGCAAAATAAAACTACGAAGAAAAAAAAAAAAAAAACCCTATAATCCTGCTTGATCGATGCTTGTGTCACTCATGATATCATCAATGAAGATACTTTACTTTTATTTATTGTAATATTCAATTAGACAGGGATAATTATTTTCGATTAATCAACTCTTCATGGAGTTTTATGGTGGGTCATGTATAGAAACTTTCTACAAAGTGCTTCAATTTAGAGGGAAAGGAGTTGATAAATTTGAACCCCCAATAAGACTATATTTCCATATTTAGTATCTAAAAACCATGTATTCTTTTTAGATCACATAGCCACAAACCATTATTTAAAAATATATGCATGCTTTCAAAATTCACCATAATGAATCATGATGCCTTGTGTAGACAAATTTTAATTTGCTAGGTTGCCACAATGGTCAAAAACATTATTATTTACGGTTTAGCTTTTAGATGGAGTCTAAAACAATGATCCGTTCAAGATGTCTTTCTTAATAATAATATATCAACCTAAAAAAACGTAATTATAGATTGTCATACCTCTAAGAAAGTATTTGTTTTAAGTTAGATATGAGAGTTAGACCGTAATATTATTACGAAGAAAATTTTTCTAGATAAATACATACAAAAATATTATGTGTACATAAAAAATTAATTACCAAATCAATTATTATATATTTGTGTATAATATATAGATACTTTTTAATTTATTTTTAATGTGTATTTTATATTTTAATATATATTTATATAAATAACTGATTTGATGAGTAATTTTTTTTATGTACGCATAATATAATTATAGTACATAATATATAAATAGTAATGTTATGGAGTTAGCATATTTTATAATTTATAGTTATCAATTAGCTATATCATTAATTAGTATTTTTAATAGTGTGAGATTATATCTAATAATATGAGATTACATATTTTTTCTGTTAATTAAATGCTAGTTAAATTTTAATAAAATTGCTGGCTTTTTTAACTTTTTCGTATCTAAATTCTTAGGTATAGCTAGAGAGTTAGAGAAGAATAGGAAGCAAACCTTCAAGTTAATGGGAGAGAATGAAGGGGCCACAACATGGCGGTGATGAAACCATTCATTTCCTTCAACCATAACTAAGCCATTCCCAAACATGGGTTTTCTATCATTTTTAAAAACATTCGGTTTTCCCCATTTTTTTGCTACAACTTCTGAGGACATTTTCTTCAAGAACTCAGGCTCCGCAATGTACAAAAATGGTTCTGTACCCAGCCAATAGATAAACACCTTCCCTGTCAAATTAAAACAACAAAACATGAATATTATTATTCTTGCATGCAATTAGGGTTAGTTCTACGTAAAAGAAAAACAAATTAGGTTAACATGTACTATAATCTAGCTCTTAAGTAAGAGATTATCATATTATTTGGTGTGACCTATAAAACTTATGTCTTTAATTTGTGTCCATAAAATTGATGGAATAATTAATAATATAAGTTAAATAAGATAAATCATATATAATCTAGGAAGCTTAATTACTTACCATGAGAATTTTGCCACCGAGAAAAGTAGGGGAACACGGTGGCGTGTATATCATGGGTGGTGGTGGTGGTTGATGAGTTTAAAGTAGAAGAAGAACTGAGTGTATTATTAGTGTTCTTCTTTTTAATCTCTTGAATGTTTCCAAGTGGGAAACTTGGGGGTGGCCCTCCAAACCCACATGTTTTGAGTTTTTGATGTGTTTTGAAGGGTGAAACCCACCATGAAAAGCTTAATTTCAAGATTGCCAAGGCAAGTGCACCATATAGTACCACTAAAATCTCCATAATCTTTGATCTCTCTTATAGGTTATTTGAATTTGTATAAATATTCTCTTCTATGTCTCTTTAATTTAATAAAGATTCTAAAGAGTGTATGTATGTGTTGGTTATTTGAGAAATTAATGGGGGTAGTATTTATAGGGCAACATGAGGGTTAGACATATAGAAATAAAGAATACGTGGCTTTTAATTTAATTTGACTATGACTTAAGAAGAGAAGAGTGCGGCTATGTTTGAATGTTTTCGATGTTGCTCTATTAAACCTTTTTGGACTCATAATCGTTGTGTTTCTCAATCTTTTCGTTTTTGATTTGGACAGTCCTAATTTCCACTTTCCCATTGGTTTTTAATTTGGTCGGAATAATATCATTCAAACATACATACCACATCTATTTTTATTTCTTTTTTTATTTTTCTTATCTTAATTATTTTATGGAAAAGTATAGGAAACAATAAAAATATTAAATAATGTAAACAATAGATATATCGGATGTTTATTTTATTAGTATATGAATGGTTATTTTAATATTAAAATTTAGAAGGTTAAATTGGAGGTATAGTGTATTTTCATTTGATTGGTCGTTGTTCATATTGTTCAACAAAGTCATTGTCCCCTAGCATTCCTCTTATTTTATTTCTAGATCGTAGAATTATTTGTGTGTTTTTTTATACCCAAAATTTATGAAGATAGATACACTTTTCTGCATCGAATTAATATCACCTTTCTTCTTCTCTACTTTTGTTACCACTACAAGAATATTGGCCGATTAGCTACCACAAAAAGAATCATAAAATCATCGCTAATCTAATACAAAATATAATTTGGGACGGATTAACTACCGCGTAGCAACTAATGCTTTCCTCGCTAATTACAAGTCGCAGATCAGTGAGGCAAACAGAACAGTCGCTAATTCATCGGAAAGTTTTTTAGCTACCGAATAGATAGTCGCAAATCCATCACTAAAGTAAAAGCTAATTCCATAGAAGAAATAGACTAAACGATAGTCGCTAATTAGCGACAAACTCTACTGCAGCAGACTCATTACTAAATGCAAGCTAACTTCGTAGACAAAATGGAATGCTTAGTTGACGCTAATTAGCGAGAAATTTTTTCAAACCTAAATTGTCGTAAGTTATCCGCTAATATGATCGTAAATCTGTCACATTTTTTAGCAAATCTATAGCTAATCTTTGAAAATCCTTAATCAAATTTGTAAAAAATTTGTCGCTAAACAATAGCTATTTTAAACGAAAAAGTAGAGTTATTATGTAGTCGCTAACTTGCTAGGAAATAATATGTAATATAATCAATTATTTATAATACTATCACAAAATATCATCATAATTTCCTTTTAAACTAGTAACAAATCGATAGATATCTCATAAACTAGCTTATATTATATTTATCATAAAATTATTTATATATCCCAAAATTTAATTTTAAATTGTTAATTAAAAAGATATAATAAATGGTCACCATTTATTGAATCGTTTTTGGTTTCTTTATGATGAAAGTATTTCTTTTTAGGTAACAATGATTAAACTATTATGATTTTTTAATTATACAAATTCTGATACTTTATCATAAAATTACTTATTTAAAAATTTAAATAATTAAATAAAAATATATAAATAGCTATATATCAAACAATATTAATTAAATAGTTAACATGATGATATGTAACTTATAAACGCAATTTTGCGAGAAATGTATATTAGGGGGTTTTAAGTTTCTTTTCATATTTTTTACTCTTAATTAACAGTGATTTTTAGTTTGAAATTACAGGAATTACAGAATTTTTTCAAATTAAAATCCTAGTTCTTCAAAATTTTAGTCCTCCTATATATATTCATATATACTAGCAATTTCATAAGAATCACATCAACCAGACAATAACACACAAAACTGCATCAATTTTTTAAACCGTCGCAATACATTTTACAAAGGTTAAAAACCGCAACAAATTTAAAAAAAAAATGCCAATAAACTGTGCCTTTTGCAGTGTACATTCAAGACGGTAATACAACCCTATGTGTGCTTGGATTTTGATGTACTTTGGCACCGAGTTCTATTGCAAGGCAACTTTACATTTGCAGTTTCTGGGATATCTTTAGATAGACTATTAACTCCTGCCCCATAGGGTTCAGGTCTATTGGGGTTGACATGATCCGAATCATTGCAAGCTCTCAAGGATGAAAAACCCAACTCCACATAACCTGGCATTTGATTCATACACAAATTCATATTCTAGTCTCTTAAGAGCTTCATTAAAGTAAAGAAAGAAAATAAGCATACTTTAGAGATAAATAAAAACAATTTAACAAGGAAAATAACAGCACCAACAAATTAAGATAACCATCAGCAAATCATTGTTACCAGGAGGTGCATTCCCAGAGAACGTATTGTTGTGAACATCCAGAACTTGCAATGAAGTAACATCAGCTAGTCTAGAAGGAATGGAACCAAATAGCTGATTAGAGCTCAAATCTAGTCTCATCAACATTCCCAAATCACCAAGACTAGCAGGGATTGCACCCGTTAACTCGTTCGATTGCAAAGCAAGAATACTAAGCTTTTTCAAATCACCAAGCTGTGTAGGTATGCTTCCTGTCAACTGATTGTAACAAAGCTGCAAAACTACAAAGCAGAAAAAACATATGCAAGATAAGCACACTCCCAAGCTTGAATCACCAACAGAGAGCTATTCACATCTAAAAAAAACAGCAGGAAACATAATTTTTTTATTCCAAGAAAAAGCTTGTAAGACTCAACAACAGAGTTGAAGGGGATTGTTTCCCATATCAATATCACAATATGTTTAATTTTTTGTGTACATTAGCAAAATGCAGGAAATTTTTTTTTGGGTGTCTGAGAAAACAATGAAACACGCTAAAGAGCTAAGCTATCCCTCACAACAAAATTGAGGAAAAAAATATGGCGAATAAAGGATTTATTTTAACGGTTTAAATAGTAATAATTTTGTTCTCTATTCATGGTCAAATTCATATTTATGTTTAGGCAGAAACAAGAACTTATTTGTTGCAAATAGAATAATGATAAAAATAATATACAAAAAGATAGATAGATACAGAGACTTACAGAGTCATTAGTAAGAGAGTTGTGATTAGTTGGTCCTTGAGTTCCCATGACTAATCAGAATAATGATAAAAAACCCACAAAATATCCAACAAATTTTTATTTAAATCTGGAAAATCAATGACATTATAAACATACAAATTGAAACAGCACTGTAGATAGGAGATTATTGTGTTGGTGGGCGTCAGTCACGGAGAGCAGAATCGCAACAAGCCCAGTGGTGCGCAGGGGGAGGCCGTCGGGCAGCAAACGGTGGCGAACTTCAACGGCCGTGCTAACGATAGTCGGGGTCGCTGTATCTTGGTGGAGGAAAACATGAGGAAGGACGCACCCGCTGGAGCGCAATTGAGGAGGGCGACGCGAGGGGAACTTGGTGCGGTGGATGATGGCAGCATGAGGGAGGAAGAGGGGACACCGGTGCTGAAAGAAAAGAAGAAGAAGAGCGGCGATGAGAGAAAATTAGAATTAGGATTGCCGTCTGTGTTGAGGTCAGTGAGGAGAATCCTAATTTCGTTTAAATTTTAAATAAGAAACAATTAATTAGTTACCCATAATTTAATTTTAATTTCAATTAAATCCCCATTGTATACATTGTATAATATGAATATTGGCTCCTCATACTTTTCCATAATAGAATCAGAGCAACAACAAAAACAAAACCAGAAGCAGAAGCAAAAACAAAAGCAGGCAGAAGCAGAAACAGCCAAAGCATCAACAACAACAATGGAATAAAAGTAATAAACAGAAACAACTAAAAGCATCAACAACAACAACAACAACAACAGAATCTTTTAAATCTGAAAAATTAAAGAAAAAAAGAAAAAAAATTTGAAACAAAGGGGAAGGGTTGCGGCGGTGATAGGGTTGGAGGGGCTGCGGCGGTGAACGGCGATGCGATATTGGCGGGCTGCAAATCGCCATGAGGAGGGCGCTGTGGTGGTCGGCGGCGCTGTGGAGGGCTTCATTCCTCTCTTCTCTTTCTCTCTCCCTTTGCCTCTCTCCTCTCTTGTCGTTAGTGTATGTGCTGAGGAAGAAAGGAGCAGCGACCTTTCCCCTTCCCCCTCTTCTCTGGAACAACACCCCCCCTCCCCGGATTCTCTTTCTCCCCCCTCGTTCCTTTCTTTTTTTTTTTCTTTTATAATTTTTTTATTTAGGAATAATTTGGTAATAAAAATAAAAAATTTGGTAAAAAAGACGATTTTAAAACAAATTGAAATTTTTGGGACTATTTTGTAGTAAATAAAGGCTAGTGACAAAATAAATTTTCGACCTTTACGTTAGGACCAAAATCGTACTTAACCCTAAAAATTAAAATTCAACTAATATTTTACGGGAATTAATAAAAACTTGTCATCCTATTTCCATAAATATATAGCCAACACACAGGCACAGCACACACATACATATATAATCAATTCATATGAGCAAAGATCGTAAATCGCCATAAATAAATTTACTATTTAATAGCAGTTGTACGAGTGGTTATTGAAAATTGATGCAAATCTATTTTGTCACACCTTAAAGTGTGACACTCTATCAAACATCACTGAATTACTTAATTGATAGATTAAAACCGTCACAAAATCTTTTAAAAATTGCCATTATCAACTGTTAATAGTATAGTTTTCAATTCTCACTATATTCTTATACTTTAAGATACTCTGCCTAAGATTTAGGGAGGATAGCACTATTGAAATTTATAGGTATCAATTTTGTTTCTATTTGTTCGAAACGAATTTTTAGCGAGTAAAACGAAGTTGAATTTAGGTAATACCCACTTTTTATATATATATAAAATTAATAATATTATATTTTTTAATTTTTATTTTAATTAATGTTATATATATAACATGGTTATATAAATTATTAAAATTTAATAGTATAGAGACGTATACCTGCAAGAATAAGTTAAAATTTATTTTTTACCACTCACATATAAAAGTAAGATGAATTTTATAGAAATTATTATACGACGGAATAAAATTGGGTAAGGCATAATCCACCCTATTATCAACGGAGGCCAGATAAAGAGGAAACAAAAAATTTGAAGAATTTTTTTTTTTTTAGGCGGCTCATTAATAACTATCAGTTTATAAAATAACAATTTCCCCCTTTTTTTTTTTTTTTTTTTTTTTTTTTTTTGTAAAGACAGTGTAAATCTGTAATAATTTGAAAAGGCATGAACGGCAGTAATTCACTTTATTTGTTGTGGGACATCGCAATTCATTCATTCAATCAATCACATATATCATAATATATATTTTATAGTCCATTATTGGAGTACACTTTTGAAGCACTCACCATCACAAAATAAAGCAATCCATGCAGATTGCAATAAGCTTTCTCAAGTATATATGAACAATGATATTATTATTTATTAGTATTTTTTCCCTTCATATACGCTGCTACAAAGACTATTAGTGGTTTATTTACTACTCATCATCAAGGGATTAGATTATGAACTAGTCATGAATAAACTACTATTTCAGTTTCTAAAACATTTAATTTTTAATAAAAAATTTTGAAAAAAAAAATGTCATTTTAGTTTTCTAATTAGAGTCATCTGATTAATACATAATTCTTTTAATATTTTTATAATTAATGAATGGTTTATATATTTGATTCAATTTTTTGTGAAAATATTTGTATTATTATTCAGAACATAAATAAAAAAGGACAAATTTTCATATGTATGTAGATCCCTTTTTCAATTTTTTAAAATGCTTTTGCTCTTCGCATAAAAAATGTATTTAAATTTATTAGACTCTCTAGTCTCTTCTTCTATAATTTAATTTAAAAAAAAAAGTGATTTCATAACAAATTCTTAAACTTTAAATTTAAGTTCCTATGTTAAGTATCCTGAAATTTAGCCCATTTTATTGTCCCAACAATTAAATTGTGTATTTAAAATTTAAATTTGAATATGGCAATTAGTTTAGAATACCATATTTAATCTTCTTAATTAAACCTTAGAAGAGAGATTCAACCCAATTCAATTATAGTTTCTATCTTGTTAACTAGTTTATTATTATTATTATTATTATTATTATTATTATTATTATTATTATTATTATTATTATTATTATTATTATTATTATTATTATTATTATTATTATTATGGACTTTCTCTAACTATTTGAACTTGAATTCTTAAACGCAACAAATAGATGAGACTGTATTCTGCTAAGTGCTAGTATTAGAAAAATAAATACAGAGAAATTCATGGTAATTTGGTACCTTGACACTTGACAAACATATGGTGACGGCATTTCATCACTTAGTTGAGTGCAAAGTGCACCAAATATGTTTATATTATTTTTTCTAAAGAAATTTGTATTTGGTAACGGAATATATATTTTTTTTTTGGTTGTCCACGGTATCTCCCAACCCGACAGGCCAAGGACTAATCCGTCGCGGATCGGAGCTTCATTTAAGGATTTGCCGCTGGCCAATGAGTTGCGGCATGCATAAGACGGAATTCGAATTCCCGACACTTGCTTAAGCGGACGAGTGAGCTGACCACTCGACCAACCCAAGTTGGTTTTTTGGTAACGGAATATGTTTAATAATAATGCAGTAGAAAAGTCAAATTTTGATCAAACTATTGTATGTAGTAATTAATTTTCTAGATACAAAGAATAACATGAAACCGATCTCAGATTACTTATCAAGATCGAATCATAATTGATATATGTGTGTTTTTATTCAACATACTCACATGATGAAAATGTTGACATTAAAATTAAATGCCAATTGTTTAATTAAGCTTTAAAGGTAAAGTTATCAGTAGTGTGGTCATACCACCATCCTAGTTTAATTTGAAGTTTCTAAAGAAAATGGTGGCTCATGAAATATATATATATATATATATATATATATATATATATATATATATATATATATATAATGTGATGTGATGTGAAGTTATATATGAGCCCTAGCTCTTTTACTCTATTATTGTTGTTTGATTATCTTGAAACAAATTAATGCCAATTTGTCTTTCTTTCCCACTTTAATTAACTTATTATTCATTTCCCTTATTTTTCCTTTATTCCTTTAAAATACAAAATATACTTTTATAAACTCTACTACATACCGTTCAAGGAGAAGTAAGAACATAGATGGTGTTTTTTCTTATTAAAAAAAAAAAGAAAAGAAAAGAACATGTATATGTTATATAGAATAATTCACATGGTATGAATATATAGTATTCTTTAATTACTATACTATGAATAATTGTTTGTTGATAATAAATATTTAGTCCAATGATATTATTTGTCATTTTAAAATTTTATTATAATATCAATAATTTTTATTATTTATATTTTATTTAGTCTTATTAATACAATTATGATATTTTTATCCAAATATTATAATATTTTTCTAGAATTGTATAATATTAAAAATTCTTTTAAAAGACCGTTTTTCATGAATCGGAAGAGTATAATTTTAATATATTAATTTTATTTGGAAAAAAAATTATGAAATTAATTTTTCTCAACTAATTAACATCCGCTGTTCTTATCTTTCTTCCTCTCTCCTTTTCTTGTTTCTCTCTTGTTACTAGCTGGAAAAATTTATTTAAATTCTTTGTTCAAGAAAAATTGGATTCATTTTTCATTTTAGTTAAACTAAATCACTACTTAACTAATTAATGATGTCTGTTGGCACTATTAGAGACATTTTGTTCTGTCTTTAAACATTGGGGTCGGGGCAAGGTTGTCATTTGAGACATAATTGTCGGATATGTACACTCTTCAAAAGCCATAATTATTAGTAAGATGGGAGGACATATAATATCATGCCGCGATGTGTTCTTATTAAGATAGTAGGTGACTACTATACATATAAAATGAATTTATTCATGCAAAAATAATAATTAAAAATTATTAAATAGTTCGATATTTTTTACTAAATAGCTTAACATATATAATATATGCATGTGAATATCTTATTATTATCTTTATATATAATAAATAACATTTTTCAATTGTTTATTTTTTTTATTTTTTCGCG
Organism: Arachis ipaensis; assembly: GCF_059453495.1. Lineage (NCBI taxonomy): Eukaryota > Viridiplantae > Streptophyta > Magnoliopsida > Fabales > Fabaceae > Arachis > Arachis ipaensis. Next base: position 158,198,601 of record NC_142440.1, on the reverse strand, counting down.
ATAATTTTAACTGTCATTAAATTGTTTTTGCTATGTTAAAAAAGCGTCGCTAATTTCAGCGACGTTAATGGACATATAATAACGGTTTTGGACAATCATTGATAAAATTGGTGTACGTTAATTTTTTTTTTTTTTGTAATGGTTATGGAAGTATAAAATAATAATTTCTGATTTGTAACATACTTCAACACTAAGAAAATAAATTACAATAACTTTAACACAACAAACGGTAAGGAACAACAGATAAAAAACAGAAAAAAAAATATATAGTAGAAGAACAATTAAATACTTATTATGGGTGTTTAGTGTTTGGGTTAGAAGAGAAGAAAATTGTGTCGGATACAGAGATTTAAGGTTTGCACTCGTAAAAGAAGGGAAGAGAAAGGACGTTACAGGGATGGCGAACTCGAACAACAATGCGATTAACGTTGTAGTGTTAACTTCATCTCAAAGTGGTGAATAGGGTTTTAGACATTTAAAAAAAAAATATAGAAAAAAAAAGAGAAATGTTAGGGGCAGCAACTTTTGTGATATGTAGCCATCAAATAGCCATCAGTGGTGATTTTAATAGTGTGAGATTGGTATGAGATTTCATCCAATGACTCACTTTTCTTTGCTAGTTACATGCTGGCCAGAATTTAACAAAGTTGCTGGCCCCTAGACTTTTCCATTTTTTTATAAAGACACTTAAAAATAAAGGTCACAAAATAAATGTAATTATTCATTAAATTTGGTGTAGTGCATTTTTATACGGAGACATTTTCATATGATGAACCACTATTATTTTATTATTATTATTATTATTATTATTATTATTATTATTATTATTATTATTATTATTATTATTATTATTATTATTATTATTATTATTATTATTATTATTATTATTATTATTATTATTATTATTATTATTACTGCTGCATTTCATTTCACTCATTCAGCTAAAAAACCATACAGAACTACTACATTCACAGAAAAATTTATCCTGTATACTATGTTTGTATGGTGACACGAACTTTTCTATCGAAAATGTTTGGTAACTAAAGAAAATCAGTCAAAAACAGCCATAATTTGTCTTATTTAATATTCATTAATTGTTGCGATAATTAATTAATGCTAAATAAGGTAAGTTCTGGCTGTTTTTTTTTGTCTACCTAGCATTACCCATTTTCTATATATATGGATTATGGAGGATCTTTGTATATACAATGCTACCACAAATTTGAAGACAGTATTGCAAAATTATACTTTGTTTATGGAGGATTTGATTTTGGACATACATTAATTGGTCTACACTCTACACTCGTGGGCTCCATCATATATCGCACTATTTTCGTGGGCAAATTAAATTAAACCCTAGTTTTGGGATACATATTAACGGATGAAGCCATATAAGCTTTCAACTTAATTTTTCTCACGTTTTGTAAATGACAAAAAGTGGGTAGCAATTTGGTTGACAAACTTTGTAAAATTTCATCAGAATTTGATTTTAAATATTATGTTACAATATAAGAATTAAATAAAATTGAGTATACGTAACCCAAATCCAAAATTTAGTTCAAAAGATAAGGATTATTTTATGCTTCATATCTTTGAGGGACATCTAACTTATTATTTAATTTGTGGTCGTGAAGGAGGTGGGACTTACAGAATACCAGCATGAATTTATTTTTTTTTTCTTAAGAATATGACCAAGTATTACCAATTGAGTCCACTATACTAGTTTTGTCTTTTTAAAAAATTATCATGTACTAATTACCTAGCTAGAAGCACCATAGAACATATAAATAAATTTTAAAAGTATCTAAATGAATTCATTTTTCAAAAATAGAAAAAAAAACATATCCAAAAAAGTTTTGTCTTGAAATTTGATTATTTAACAATAATGTAAAAAAAAAAAAAAAAATACAGCAACTTGTAATAAAAAATACATAAAACCTAATTTTTATACACGATCAATATAAATTTTTTTTATAGAAATAATCAATTATATATTTAGGGATCATAATAGGGCAAATTTTTAAACTATCCAATCTCACCTTATTTTATCCTATATAATATGAGTTAATAGTCAAAATTGTTTCTAAAAGATACTCCGATCTCCATTTTCGTTTCTAAAAGATAAATTTAATCAAAATCATCCTCAAAAGATTTAAAATTAATCACGTTAGTCCTTCCGTCCATTCTGTCACTAACGACGTTAAGTTTTGCTAACGTGACACGTTAGCTTGACAACCAAACCCAAACCAGACCCGAATTCTACCCGCATCTAACCCAACCTAAACCCAGCAACGAACAAGATTCTCTTCTTTCCATATTCAACATCTTCTTTGTCTTCTACCTGAAGCTTCACCACGCCGCCGTCCTGCAAGGTGTTCTACGTTGCCGTCAATCCCTGTATGTTCTTCTACCACGATGCCACCAATCTTTACCCGCAGTTCTTCTCTTTGTTTCAATCCCATAATCCCTTTTCTCCTCCTATTTTCTCCCTTTCTATTATTCTTTTTGCCACCAACATTGAAACCCTTCTTCTTTATTGATTCCCGATTTGGATGAACATACACACTTGCTACTCTATACCCATTTTTTTGTTTTTCGAAATTTTAACTCTGCTGTTGGATGCTCCAGTTATTCAAAAACTGAAACTTTGATATAATATATGGAGGATCTTTGTTCCAAGTCTGCCAAGAGTGGTGACAGTGTGATTGCCACCACATATGGAACCAAAGAAAACCATAAGAGCTATAAGACCACTGTGCCTTCTGATTTGGTACCTGCGCCTCACACAAAGGAGGACATTAACAAGCAGGAACGTGGTGCTGAGAATGCTGCGGGAATTAGTGTTGCTGGTAATCAAAAGATTGGTCAGTTTTATGTTAAGCATTTAATTCCAATTGAGAGGTTGGCGTTTTGGAAATAGGTAACTGCTGCTTCTCTGAACACCCTTCACCTAATGATGCAGAGAGATCGTCGTTGCTGTGTCCTCCAACTCCTCTCTGTTCTCTTCCTCAATCATCACCGCTGGCTTCTGGGGGAACATGGTTTCTTCCTCCACTGCAACTTGCACCGATCTGCTCTGCTTGTGTCAATCTTCCTCTATGTTCTTCCATGGACACCGCCAAGTTGGAATAAAGACCATTATTGGAAGAACGGCATCGACAAAGAGGCAGCAGCTATTAGAAATGGTATGGAGGCTGAGATGCATATAGGAGAAGGAGAGTCTGTGACCGCCGGGTCGGGTCGTTGGGTTGGGGCTCTAATTTAACGCCGTTAGTGACAGAATGGGCGAAGAGATTAACGCGATTAATTTTAAATCTTTCGAGGATGATTTTGATAAAAATTAACTTCTTTTGAGGACGAAAATAGATATCAGAGTATCTTTTAGGGACGATTTTAACTATTAACTCTATATAATATTTGTCTTATTACTACTTACAAGTAATAAAAACTCCACCCTAACATATTTTCGCCGGCTCATAGGTATCCGCTTCCCCGCTCTTACTTTTTTTTATTACCCACCCCAATTAGATATTCAGATGTAGGTATTCGAAGTTACGAGTTGTAGTGTCATTTTTATGTATATTGTCACATGACTCACCTCAATAAAAATAATTAATTTTTAAATTTATTACTTGAATTTTTTTTTTTTTAACCAAAGATAGGAAACTTGAACCCGCAACCTCTTAATTGAGTATGGGGAGACTATGCCATTTGAGCTATAACTCATTGGCTACTTGAAATTATCTAAACACATAAATTCAATTTGATGACAATTTAAAATTTTACTCTATACTTGTATATAAATTTTTTTATCTACTAAATACAAAACATTAACCTATATACTTTTTCAAAAATAGTTTTCAATAAATAAAGAAATATGATCAAATAAGCCCTTGATATATATGTGTGCTTCAAAACTAAGTATAACCACTAATTATGGCTTTGTATTGAAGAGAGGCACTCATCTTATCCTTAGAAGATCGAAATCTCTGGTTTAGTTAAAAAGAAAGTCCTCCACATGTCAGTAGTGATAAGGAACCGTTTCTTATGCGCCTATTGTATCTCATCTACTCATCAGAATTAGAAACATTACAAACGTGCTCATTTTTTCCTCCACGTGTTATGTATTATTTTTATAACACATGCAAAACATTGCATTCCCACTTGAGTAATAATAATATTACGTAGTATGATCTATTTATTTAAATTAAACTACTTCTATGGAATATATATGTAAGTAGATTATAATAAGGATTAATGGTGCAATATTTTTATAGTCTTTACAAACGTAATTTTTTTTTTTGTTAATTTTTAGAGTTAAGTAAAACTTCAATTATTTTAATATAATATCAAATTTGATTAGTCTTACAAACTTTATACATATTTAATTCTAAATATGAACACGTGTATTATAAATGAAAAAAAAAATCATTATCTTTTAAACTGACTTTTAATATTAAGTTAGACTTAATGATTAATATATTAACCGCCCCAAGCTCAGCCCCTCGATCTCCAAAAGCAAAAAGATAATTAAAAGATTCACAGAATGACATACATCACTACTTTTCTGACTTTATCTTCTAGAACAAAGTCTCGTTACATCTCTGGTAAACGACTAGTGCAGTTATATCTAACACACCTATTTATTATTCGATGCACACGGTATTTTTTAGTCCGATAAACTAAAAACTAATTCAATGTGAGTCTGAATTCTATTTAAAGATCTGTCGTTTGTTAATAAATTATTGCATGTAAAAGACAGGATTTAAACCTCAATACTTATTTAAGTGGACGAGTAATTGATCACTCCACCAATCCAATAATTGATTATATAGGATAATATTAGTAGTTAAGAGTTCTTATTATGTTTAAATTCATGACCATATAAATTAAAAGGTGAGTCTTTGCTTACTCTAAAAGTAAATCTTTTTACAGGTAGAACTGAAAGTTGTTCTTGTCGTTCAGAATCCTCTTTGGAAGGAGTAGCAAGAATCATTTCTAATGCTACTTCTGAATCGGGTCCATTTAATAATATCAAACATTAGAAACGTGCAAGTTCTCATGGAAATTATTTTACAGATTACACTATATATATATATATATATATATATATATATATAGCTAGTGCTATTCATATATTATTTAATTCTAGCTACTTTAATGTATATATTGAAAACATAAAAATATTTTACATCAAATTACTTTTATTTGTACAACCAGTAAGAGTAATACAGTTGTAAAATTTAATTCTTTATATTATATATATCAGAGTAGTTAAAAAAAATTTCCACACACTTAATATTTTTCCAAAACTTTAGACGGTAGTATATTGAGAGAAAAATTCCAAGATTTTATAGTTTTCAATTATTATATCTAAAAATCTATATTTTATTTTTTTTATTAAACCAATCACATATAAATGGTAATTTCTTTTAAGAAAGTTATTTTATTGATAAGGATAAATTAACAGATCCTTACAATAGGAGGAATGGGTCCAAATTTGGACGGCCACAAAAAAAAAATGGAGAAATAATCCAAAATTATTGGGACAAACTTAAATAATATAGAGGTGCGAGAAGAAGAACGACTGAAAATACTTGTTCAAAAAATAAAGAATGCAAAACGACGTCATTTTTATGTTATACTGTCACTTTACGTTTTAGGTATGGCAGCGTTATAAAACTAACAGAGGGACGAACGTAATTAAAAAATTATTTAAAAATAAATTTAATTAATTTATTCCGACAAAAATAAATATCGAAGTATTTTTAAGAACGATTTTGATTATTAATTCAATGTGCTCCCTTGCCTCCATATAATGCGTTTACATGGCACAGTACTTATCTCTTAATTAGTTTACATGACTTTTATTAATTTAATTTTATTTTAATATCATATAATTAGATGAAACTTTTTTTAATAGTATATTTTAATATGATAAATTAAAAATTAATTCATTGTGAATTTAAACTTCATTTAATTAACTAATTAAGAGTTTATTATTAATTAATATATTATTATATATACAATATGAAATTCAAATTTTCGACAACTATCTAAAAAGACGAATAAACTAAACCCACTTAAATTGGTTATAAATGAGTAAAACTTAGCTAATTATTATAAAAAAAATCGCTTATTTCAAAAATTTAAACCGTTAAATATGTTGATTATATATAAGCATAAATAGTTTTCCTATTATTTTTTGTTTCTCTTTCTTTTTCACCAAAACCAGCTAACAAGCACTGTATACCTGAAAACATACATATGTGAATGATAACTTTCCAGAAATATATATACTGCCAAAACTTGCCCCTTGGTCTGCATACCAAAATTTGAAAACTAAGAAAAATTTGTATTATTCTCCACTTGCAAGAGAAAGAATCCAATTGTGCACATCAAAAGTCGGTTTGTATGTGAAATTTGAATGCAATTTCATACAATAATTTAAAGAACTTCTCACATACTAGCTTGAGGACCATATAAACCTATTTTCATAACATTCATAGCCGCATATTCTTTTAATTCAGCTTATTATTAAATTAGGAATGGGGTCATTTGTGTTAGGCTCAATAAGGGATGGTTGATTTACTATATAAATTGGGATTTGTGTAAAATTACATGAATAATTATATTTTCAAAACGTTTTGGATTTGTGTGAAATTTGCATAAATTTTTTTTAATATTTTAATAATATGTCATAAAATTATTTTTCTAAAAATTTAGAGTGATGATAGCGACTATTTGAATGATTATACTTCTGATATATATTAATTGGTGCAAGCCAACTTTAATTCTTGTATCTTTAATTAGTTTTAACTGAATTAATTTTTTTATAAAACCAACTATTAGATTAAAAGTTTATATATGCTATAGTATCTGTCATTAAATCATTTTTCTTAAAAATTTAAATCAATAAGAGGAAGTGCATAAATAATTATATTCCTAACGCATCTTCTTAAATAAATTTTTTTTAATTTGTTTAAATTTTTACATAGTATTTTTTATTTATTTTATATATATTTTTTCTCTTTTAGGAATAACAAAATCAAACTATAAATTTTTCAATTATAAAAACTCAAATACAATATCATTAAACTATTTTTTTTATAAATTTAATTAGCTAATAAAAAGAAACGCATAAATTATTATAGAAAAAGTATATGGTACTAATAGATTATCTGTTAATTTATTGTCAACAATAATTAATTATTATATTTTAAATACATATATAAAGAGATACATCTAAAACATACATCTATAAAAACACTTCTATTAGACTCGGTCATAAAAAAGACATTTTTATTAGACACATCTACAAAAACACTTCTATTAAAATACAGTTATAAATAAGAGTTGGCAGAAATGTTGTTGATAACGTAGCGGGATTGATTATTATATCTTTAATTATCTCCAAATTCTAACACGTTTACTTTACATGCATATTGGTATCTATCTTTGATGTGGAGGAGAAAAGAATAGGGAGAGGAGTAGTGGGGTTGTTTTAGCTAGGGTTTAGAGTGGGGAAGGGGGGGTGTTGTTTTATCTATAGGGGGAGGTTGTTTTATCTATATATGTCATTCTTCATTACTCTGACTATGTCTTCCTTTGAACAACCGAAATATAGAACAGTGAAATTGACAATGACTACATATATAAAGTGTTAGCAGCTTTTGATGATGAGAAGCAAGCTTAATTAACTGATACAACATAATAATCATCTATACGGAGATTATTCAATGTGTTAGGCTTCTCTCAAGAATCGTGTGGATGAGGAATTTCAAAAACAAGAGTAAGTGCTTTCATCCATCATACACAAGGAAAGGTGGGAAATGCATCATAACCTTCAAATTTGAATAATAATATTGAACTACTAAAAAAGAAGAATGTTACAGAACCCTAAACTGAACTATATTGTGTTGACCTCAAGTCAATGTGTTCCCCATGCATGATTCATGCATTACATTATTGCATGTGTTAGATATAATAATCATTGATGTATCTTTTCTTTTATTAGCTTAAATTTATAAGATTAATAGTCTTATATATAGTATAGCATTACAATTTTTATAACAATAAATTTTAAAATTTGATCTTTATTTATTTATTTTTATTTCTCACGGTATTTTCGACATGTCAAAGACTAATTTGCCGCGATACTGAGCTTTATTTAAGAGTTTGCATATAGCCAATGAGTTGCTGCATGTTCAAGACGGAATTCAAACTCTAAACACTTACTTAAGCGGACTAGTGAGCTAACCACTGGACTAATCCAATTTGATTAAAATTCGATCCTTATTATTCTAAAAAAATTTGAAAAAATCAACATGTATATAACTATATAAGGCAAATATAAAACTAAAAGAGAAAAATTAAAAGACTTATGTAAGTTAGATTTCGCTTAAAATCTAAAAAATATTTTTTTAAAAAAAATCTATTAATATAATTAGTTATATTTTTTATTATTTTAAATTTTTAAAATAAGTGATTTCATAATTGCACCCATATTCTCCCATTATGTAGTTAGTTAGCTAGTACCACTTTTAGGTGGAGTATAATGGAACTGATGATCTAAGATTCAAAGCAAACTAATAATCAATCAATTCAATTTGGAGGCTAGATTCATCCAAAAACTAAGTCAAGAAGTCGGTGTCCATATAACTAAAAAAGAGATAAAAAAAATTTAAAATAAGAGTCATGAGATGTTGCATTGTATATGCTCCCATTACTACTAGAAAGTGCGATATAATAATTAAAAATATTATTTATATATTAAAATTAATTTTAAAATTAATTATCATATATTTATGTATAATATATATATTATTTAACATGATTGGTGACATAATAATAGAAGGAAGAATAATACAAATAATGTAGAAGATAAGATAATAATAACTACGACCCACCATCTTCTTTTTTGTGCAGCTAAATGAAACGAGTAACGACAATGACATACAATACATACATACATAGAATTCTCCTGAATGGGGAAATTCTGCAGAAACTGAAAATACATGCATTAATATCAACTACTGGTGTCACATGATTATGGTGATACATGCATATTATATACTTGCTTGGTTTCTGCCCAACGTGTATATGTAATGTAATAGTGCTAGCTGTGCGCTTTGTGGAAGACTTTACTACTCCCATATCTTTAGTTACCACGATTGTTTCTTGAATTATAAGTATTATTTCAGAAAAATGATAGAGGGTATCATAATTTATTATTTTTTATTATTATTTAGTTATCAATTCAATTATTTTAATATAATTATTAAAGTAATTAATATTATATATTTTATTTTATATTTTTAAATATCGATGAAACTCTAATATTTTTTATTATTTTATTCAAAAAAATTATATTCGAGTATTATTTCAGATTTTATAAGAAAGAAAATAATTTTCTTGACGTTGATTATTTTGTATCTTAAATTTCCATCCAAAATAAACAAGTTAGTCACTAGTAGCAAAAAAAAAAGAATGATTATTTGCACTGTTGTTTTTAAAATGTTATTTATATATTAAAATTAATTATTAAAATCAAATATTAATGTATTTATATTCTAATATATATTTTATACTAATGATCGATTTTAGTATACATGTAATATGATTGATTTTTATTATGTGTTCTTTTTAGTAATATCCTATGGAAGATGGTTTTAGTGGGATTTTTTTGTTTTGGTGGCGGTCATGATCAATTGATCATAGTGCATAATGCATATTGGGTCTTCTCTCTCATAGTATATAGTGGAAGAAATGTTGGGGCCTCAATGAAAACCACAATACAAATAATATGGGCCTCTCCTCCTTAGATAGCATTAAAGTTAATAAAAAATGCACAAGTCAATTACCAAAAACAATACACAATTCAAAAAAAAACATTTAATTTTAATAGTTAAATAACACAAATTTTAATGACTAAATGTATAAATTATGTAAAGGGTCTATAGCTTAGTGGTAGAGCATTTGACTGCAGATCAAGAGGTCACCGGTTCGAACCCGGTTGGGCCCTTTAATTGTAACATTTTTAAATGACTAAATCAAGAGGTCATTGATTTGAATTTGGTTAAACCATTTAGTTAATGGTTCGGTTTGAATTTATTGTTTAACCATACATATGTAATATAAATATATTAAGCTTTTAGTAAAACATATACATATCTTTTTAATCACTTGTATATATTTATTTTAATGTTGCATACTAAATTTTATAAATTTAAACTAAAAATAATAATCAAGATACATTTGAGAGTTACAAAATTAAAAAAAAAAAGATAAAAAATAATCAGATAGTAGTAAAAACACTAAAAACAGCTCTCATCTATTCTATTACCATCTACGCATGTCAATCTCAAAGTTTAGAAATTTTTTTACTTTTCATAGATATATAGCTGCAACATTTTTGTATTTGCATTGCTAACTAATTGAGTATTTGTGTATATTCATGTCTCCGTTATTATATTGTAGGTTCTTGTGTGGTTGTACATGATGGGTCCTATAGTTTGTTATATGGGAATAATAATCCTTTAGAACTTATAACCAAACTTGAGATTAACTTCAAACTTAACCATTCTTGTTATAAAATCATCTTCATAATTAGTGCATGTCATTGTACATGCTTTAAAAGTGTGGAAGTTTTTCTTAAAGCCAATTGGGCTTTAGGTTGAGTGTACGTTAACGTTTTTGTTTTGGCTTCTATGTGTGTATCATTGAACAAAACCAATATTGAATATTCGATGATGACTAATTTAAAAAAAATATATATATTTCTTTTAAATATTAATTATAAGAAAAAATATATAGAACATTAACATTTACATTAGTTAATATAAACAAACTTTTTATTGTTAAAATTATTTTTTTTAATTCTAGTCTATGATAGGGTTTAAAATTTAGAATATATTATTTATAATTTGGAATATAAAATTTATGATAGCCTAACAATATAAGAGATAGGTGGTTAGTTGAGGATGGTGATGCAAAGTGAAATTGTGGTAATATTTAGGACCGTTAAAATGAGACAAATTTAATTTATTTATCTTTTAACATAGGCCTTTTTTTTTTTTGCATTATTCAAAAAAAATTCAGTCTCTTTTTTCAATTTTTTTTTTATCCTACTCGAGAATCCGACTTCAACCACTAAAAGAATTCAGTTTCATTAAGGGTTTTGGCCTAAAAGAATATTTTTTTTGTCGAAATTTTTTTAGCCTAAAACAATTTTTTGTTTCCAAATTGTTGTTCACAAATAAAAATAAAAAAAAATGTGCCAACCCATATAATTCTCGTTTTGGCCATAAATGATATAGACTTAAAAACCAGAGTCAGTAAATAAATAAAAAATAAATTAAACAAGTCCGTATAACTCACGGATTTATGTAGGTTAGATTAGGCTCGATTGACTATCTAAGTAGAGTATTAATTAAGAATAATGTTGAGAGGAGAAAGAAAAAAGAGGTGATAATAGAAAATTCTGAATATAAGAATATAAAATAAAATAAAAAAAAGCTAAACTACTAAAAATTAATTTTCTAATAAGACTATATAATTACAAATATCATATTTTAATATAAATATTTAAAATATTCGGTGTATATACGAATATTAACTTTTTTGTCTTAAATAATTTCATTCACATTTAAGTAATACGGTACCAAATTACACTAATAAAAATATCTTATTTAATATATGAATGGAATAAAGTAGAAGTGGAGACCAAATCAGTATATCACTTAGGTTCCAACAAGTGTATGGTACTTTATAAAATATGAATTATTGTTTTTTAAAATAAATAAAGGGGAAATTAATTAAAGGGGGTGGCATGGAAATGTGAATAAGAGCAAGATGTCATAATCAAAATAGACAACATGCCTAGCTTCTCCCAAGCACCATTACAAATTTGATTGCAACCTTCTCCCACTTTTCTAAACAAGTAATCTTCCGTTATCTTTTTGGTCCCCATAATTAATAACAAAATTCACTGCAGATTAAGTGCCCTATCATAGAACAAGTATGAAAAAAAATCTTATGTACACATTTAATCATCTTATGAAATTTTTTAATCACAAATTTTTTTAAAGTATATTTTTTATTTTTAAAATTTGATAAAAGTAATATAATGCTTTTAAGTTTTATTTTATCGATTTATATCAAATATACTTCTGACGCCTAAGTTTTAAAAAAAATAGAATCAATTCAGCAACAATTATTAAAGAACAATTTTTAGTATATATAAACAAATCACACGTAATTGTCATGCATTATAAAAAAAAAAAAAGTATGAAAAAAAATCTTATGAAGACATTTAATCACCTTATGAAAAATTTTAATTTTAATGACAAATATTGATTTATTTTTAATTATAAATGAAATTAAAAATAATGGGTTAAATTTATCCCAATTCATAAACATAAACTCCTCTATAAGTATATATATATAAACGTGATGTGATATATATGTGATGTATGGTGATAATTAATTAATCAGCTTCCAATGATTTTTGAAAACTCCAAAACTAGGCAGTAGCCATAGGGAATCTGAACAATATATAGAAGCAGATTATTATGTATATAGAAATTAAAAGTGAATATATATTTTACAAAATGTTACTATATAATTTTTGTTACTAGCGATATAATGATATGATAACGTTAGCAACTTTTATTAGATGAATCAATGAATCTCACTATTTCATATCATCTAAATAATTTTTTATTAAGGTATATATATATTTGTCTGTATAACATTTTTCTTGTATTTATAAGAAGATTTAAAATTATGTCCAACATCATCAGTTGGTATTGGATCACTATTCTACATTAAAGCTCGTAATTATTATTGGTGCGAAATCATTTTTACTTGTTGTTTTGGAGAAAAGAAGAACATTATATAATTTTTTAAAAGAAAAACATGGCATAATTTTTTTATTTATATATTTGAAATTTGATCATATTTTATTTCACTTTGTAGCTTTCTTATATAAAAATGAGTAGTCTGCAGTTAGATAATAATAGATACATAAAAGTGAATACATTTTAAAAGAAAACTAGCTCTTATGAAAGATATTATATGATATTCTTCTATTTTATATTAATAAGGAGTTGTCTATAAAAGAAAATATTAATATTAATAGATAGATAAATTTTTATCAATCATAATAATATACACTAAATCAACCATTAAAATCAGTTACTAATATAAAATATATATTGAAATACAAATACACATTAAAAATGAGTTGAACTATCCATATATTTATACATAAATACATTGTAGTCGTTTTAGTTACTAATTTTAGTGTATAGATAATATTTTTAAATTTTTATATATAAAACTTTAACACATGATTTGATCATTTTTTTAATTTATTGATTTAGAAATTGAAAAGTAGAAAAAAATCATGAGACAAATTACAACAGAGAGAGAAATATTATATACAATAATCAAACCATATGAAATTTTAAATTTGATAAGAGGGTATCCATATATATACAAGCATGAAAACAAAAACACAATATATATATATATATATATATATATATATATATATATATATATATATATATATATATATATATATAATACAATCATGGGAACTATTTAGCATTGTCACAAAGATTTCATCATATGATTTAGTAGAAAGCAGTTCAATTCTAAGATAGAGAATAAAATAAGTATGACATATATATTACTTTTCAATTAAGAAATTATTATATATTATTTTTATTTTCATATGAATTTAAAATATATCTATATATACTATAAAATTTTGTAGACACTTTTATTGACATCTAATTAATTAACAATAAACATTAATAATTTATTATTATTGAAAGACATATAACCTAAAGAGACAAGAAAAAGCATGAGAATGTTTCAAAGAGTATATGAAAGCTACTTGCATTGTATTAAGTAATAATTTTACAACCCAAATTAAAGAGGGATTCCGTTCTCATCTAAATTTTCATAAAGTTAGTCACACCAAATTTATGTAAGAAATTGAAACAAACTTTATAATGACATAAACAAAGCATGAATAGCCCCAAAAACTTTATCATCATCATTATCATCATCTATAAATTAGAAACCAACTCACAACTACTACTTTATTTTGGACCACCAATATGCACAATATAATATATAATATAATATAATATAATATATATAATATTATTCCCTCCAATATATAGAAGCTATGGTTCAGAATTACCCAATATATCAATATGAGATATGATTGTGTATGTATCTTAGTGTTGTTGGAGAATTCCAAAGGGATCGCATTGATCTAATTCTTATTGATGCCTATACTTTCTTGGAATCATTTTTTATTGGATCATGCGATCTCTTAGGAATTTTTCATCATCTCTAAACTTCTCTTCTTAATAATCCCTTTATGATGTAAATTAAAGCAACAGCTTCAATAATTCTTAAGGAAGCTATATTGTAAGTATAAAGTATTCATCTCCTCTTCTTCTATCTATTTCAATTTTATATATATCTTGACATCTTGAATTCCTTAGTTTATAGATTCTAAGTAACTAACTACATTTTTTCATACACTTTGATATATGGTTAATTCAATTATATATAAACTACTTGCAAACGGGTATTATATAATCGAAAATGTTTGGTAATCAAAGAAAATCAGCCAAAAACAACTATATCATGTTAGAGAATCTTTATAATTAGTAATTTATAATGTTTTATTTTGATTCTCCATCCCAAACACATCTTTTAGGTTGCAATTGTAGTTTTGAATATTTGATAAATGATAATCTTACTTTACTTCTTTCTATTTCTAACTCAGCATTATTTAATGTTTACAAAGCTTCAATTGCCATTATTTATTTATTTTTTTAGTTTTCTTTCTAATTAACAAGGATTATTGGTGATGATATAACTGAAAAGATATCACATATATACAGCTAATCATAATTTTTATTTAAAAAATATGTCCTGCTTTAGTTTGTTAGATAATCAAATCAAATGCAATTGATTTAATTTCCAAATGAAGATATAGGATGAGATAGAAAGTTAGAAACTCATGATGTTAATGTAATATATATTCAATACATTATCATCATATTGTTTAATTAGCTGCATGCCTTAATTAGATTCAGTAATAGTCAAACTTAGTCAAAGTTACTATTTAGTGTGAGGAAGTTAATATTTGCACCAGAGATAAGATAAGATGCATAATAATGATCTTCTATCATATAGTGTGCCCCAGCTCACAAAATCATCAACGAAACATGTCGGTTCACAATTTTTTATTTTCTTTAATTTTTTCATTTAAACAAATGTTAATTTAATTTGTACTATTGATTTAAAAGAAACAAATAGTAATTCAATGCTAAACAAATTAAAAGGAACTCATGACTTTTACAAAATTTTAGTTTTAGTTGTAAACAAGAGTCTAATTAAGTAGAAGCTAATAAGTAATTGTTGCATGCATTTATCTTGTTTATAATAATAATATAATAATATGGTATGAAAGAGCATATATCTGAAGAATAATGCTCTTCCCCACTTAGTAGAACAATAACCAATGAATTAATTATCTTGATGTATCAATTAATTAGCACTCCAATTTCAATTTATTATTTCCAATTATTCAAGATTATAGGATATTATTATTATTATTATTATCATATTACTATAAAGTGATGAAGATGAGATGGTATAACAGATCAGATCTATTGCACAGCCACAGAAAAAATGGTATTATATGTTTTTAAAAAAAAAAAGGTGAGTACAGTGGAGCTGAAAATCCACTTCATCTTTTCAATTTGCTAAGAAAATATAGATTCCATGTGTCTTTTCTTGAATTTGTTTTCTTGTGTATTGTAAAGTCTAATCCAACTTCCATCACTAGGAACTTAAATTCCTCATCCCTAGTGTTTTGGCTGATTAATTACCCTTCTTATCTTAAGAAAATTTGAAAAATTTGGAGATTTTAAATATATTTGACGAACTTTTATTTAAAAAAAAAAATTTAAATGACTTGCTCGAAGTGTTATTTGAATAGGCGATAAGGAAGAAACAAGGTGAAAACTCAGGTGCAATCGATTTCACGTGAAATTGATAACTGAGAACCGTTAGATTATTTGATTGATTTGACTAAATTTTCATCTAACGGCTCTCAACTATCAACTTCACGTGAAGTCGACTGCACATAAGTTTCCACCAGGAAATAAACATGGGACAAGTTTAAATTTGTACAGCAGCTTTATTCTTTGATCAAAAGATTTAATGCTCAAGTTAAAAGAGTCTTTAAATGTAACGAGATTTGAATCAATAAAATAAATTCGTAGAATTAAATCATGTTTGGAAAATTAATATTTTTCATATTTATACTCATTTCTATGATTAGATTGATCTAATCTGATTTAAATTTTAAAAAGTTGTCAGAATTATATAAAGTTTGAGTGATTTCCTAAGCCTGCCGAACTTGGACCTAAGAGTTGTACGTATGGAATAGAACTTATATATTAAGGTGAAAATTCAGGTGCAGTCGACTTCACGTGAAATTGATAGCTGAAACCTGTTAGATGAAAATTTAGTCAAATTAGTCAAATTATCTAACGACTCTCAATTATCAACTTCACACAAAGTCGACTGCGCTTGAGTTTCCACTATATATTAAATCAATTGCTTGGATAAGTTAATATATGAACATTGAACAGTAACAAATAACTGTACTTCAATAAGCAAATCTTAGTTGTGTTGAGATTTGACTACTCGAGATTTGACTGTTGAAAAAGAATAAAACTTTTTGAACATATTTATTAATAAAAGGATATTATTATTATTATTAGTAGCAATTTTGGCATAGAATGAAAGACACATGCATGCATGGTTCCTTGGCTTACGCGAATTGGAAATGAATGAAGGAAAAGACCAAACATATTCCTAGACACAATGCTATAAATGTTATGTCTCATTCTTGCACCTTCAGTGTAGATTCCAACTTTAATGGTATCATGTCACTTTTCTTTCATTTTCTACCTTCCATCTCTCTCCTCCTTCTCGCCTTCTGTCCTTGCTTCATTATACCAAAAACCAAACTACACTAATTAAGCATCAAATTTCTAATAAAAATCATCACATTAAGCTATTAGAAAACAAAGAACTATTATTACAGTTTTTCCTTTTTACATTATATATATAATAAATTAATTAATTAATGTAATACGTGCAAATTATATATCTATTTATGATCCGTATAGATATATTTAAGTTGGTTTAATGTTAGAGGAGTGTTAAGAAGCTAATAGGTTTTGTAATTTATAGTTATTAATTAATTATTATTAATATTTTTAATAGTGTGAAATTACATCTAATAATATAAAATTACTCATTTTTTTTGGTTAAATAGTAACTAAATTTTAATAAAAATGCTGCGATTATACCTTCTCTTAATGCTATGGTGATAGATTATATATTCCCTTCTTTTTTGTTTGGGACAGATCCGTTACCTTCTTATTTTTTCGTCAGTAGATTGAACAACCCAATCCTAAGTACCCTGATCCATTACCTTCTATCTGTTGACTTCTTCCTCGTCATTTTCTGGTCCACATTGGTTTTTAGGACAATTCAATCATAGGCTTGTTATTTTCAAGCAATATTACATTCTTTAGCCATGCCATTGATAGAAGCCCATTTCATTCTTCCAACCATGTTCGATAAATACTAACGTCCTAATCTTTAGCCCAAAAAATAAAAATATTGTTTAGTTTAATAGACCGTAGGGTATTTAACCTATTCCAATTCAATCGAAACGGGTTTATAACCTGACCCACAATGGATTGGGTCGGACTAACACTATTGGCCCAACTCACACTCTTAATATATATAATATAAATATTTATAAAAATATATTTACATATACTAACAAGTGAAGATTTAAACCTAAATTTTTATTTTTTATAAAAAGATTTATTGTCACTAAATTAATAATTCAATTTTGTAATTATAAATAAATAATATTTGATATTATATAAAAAGATTAATATTATGTTTGAGTAAAAATAAATTTATTTTTTTTGAGTCAAATAAAATAGGATCAGGTTACATTATGATTTATGAAATTTAAAATGCAGAAAGAAAATTAAATGCACAAATAGAGTTAAGATAGATTTTAAACTTTACTCTATCTATTGAGCTTGTTTGGGTGAGCTTCTAAGAAAAGATCTTTTTTTGAATTATCTTTTTTTTAAAAGATCTTATAGAAAAGTAAAAGTAATTTTATGTTTGGATATCTCATGTAAAAAGATCTTTTTATTTATCAATTATGTTTGGGTATAACAATATAAAAATACTTTTTTGTTTATTTATTACATGAAAAACATCTTTTTTTTAAGAAAAAAAAAAGATATTTAAAAAAAAGATGTAAATTACAGCTTCTCAAAAAAAATATTTTTTTATTTTTCTAGTACTTTTACTTTTACTACTAAAAATTTACCAAACATACTAAAAAATAAAAAAAGATATTTTTTCATTAAAAAAATATCTTTTTTTATCAAAATTATGGCGCCCAAACAAACACATTATCAACCCTATAATAGAGCCAAGTACAGTGGGGAGATCAAGTAATCATTAGGTTAATTCTTTGTTTAGAAAAAATTCTTGTAAAAAGATTATTGAAGTCAAAGGATGAAAGTATATGGCAGGTCCAATTTGTCAAAATGATAGTACTGAATCGTGAATTACACCAAACAAACAGAGATTTTAACGATTAACAATAATATCATATATATAGTTGGATTGAAGCACTTAAAATTATTCCTTTCTTACTACAACTCCTAAGTAGATGGTTAGTTAAAGTGAAAACGGATGAAAAGCAAAATGACCAAGATTTTCAAATAATTAACATGATGCCGCGTGCAGAGAAGTTTGAATGAGAATAAAAGTTAGGTGTCTATCATTCTTGTTTTTCCAAAAAAATTGGGAGGTGGCTAAAGTGTAACTTGACTTCTGAGAATATAGATGATGAGATTTCTACTATTACTAGCTAATCACCAAGATCTTCTCCCTAATCACCGCTACATGAATGATTATTCATGGTGAAGATTTTTTGGTCAATACGTAACTAACTTCACTGTTATTATTATTAGCTTATTATTTTTTTAACTATATTAGATACCGAGACTAATCCAAAAATATTATCATGGGAGTAATAATATATATATATATATATATATATATATATATATATATTATACAAAAAATGATATAATATAAGATGTATTACAAAAATATACTGATAGAGAATATATTTTAACGAATAAAAAATATGTGTGTACTTTTTACTAACGAAGTAGTTGATTCTTCGTATTATAAAATTCATTGATAATAGAATATATGTCAAATTTTTCAATAATTTTTTTAATAGAATTAAAAGATAATTACTAAAAAATTCATCTTTTATTTTGTTTCTGTGTTATTTTTCACAATATTCATAATCGAAAAAGATTAATAGTTGAAACAGAGAGAACTAATACCAAATAAATTAAGAAAGACAGTCATAAAAAGAAAAAGAATTCACTTTATAAAATTTAAAAAAATTTATTTAATAAAAAATATTAGTAATAATATCTTTTTCATAATTATTTTAATATTATTACTTAATTTTTGGATATTAGAAATTATTAATATTTAAGTTGGATTGAACTTTTATTTATACTAAATTAAATATTAAATATATTTTTTAAAAAATTAAATCATACTTAATAATTTATTACTATTAATTTTTTTTTTAGAAAAAGTTGGAACCGAGGTCTCCACTCATTTCCTATGTCTGTCCCTAATTAAATGTATATTAAAATTAACCATTCAAATTAGTTACTATTATAAAATAGTACGTATTAAAATACAAAATATTTATTAAATATAAATTTTATATTTATGTATACATATATAATAATTAATTTTAGTAGATATTTTAATGTGAAAATAACATTTTGATAATTCCCTCATCATAATATATGGCATATGGTTCTTATGCATTACTGTATATATGATTTTTTCCGCACATAAAGTACGAAAAGTAGTTTTTCATACACATACACATACTCTTTTCCTATGTAGCTAGCTAGTATACTACTATTTGAATTATCCAACATTATACCAAGACTATGAACAATGATTTTTTTGTAAATATTATTACATGTCCACGAATTTCTTATATGATATCGATTATTCAAAGAAAATGAATTAACCCCGAGTCTAGTTTTAGGATTTGACGTTTTGATTTGTTTCTTTCTATATTCTTGTTTGAGAAGAAACTCTTCTCATTATTGTCTGTTTTCGCACCAAGATATATTTTGTTTTCCTAACACGGCCAAGATGACATTGCCAAATGCCAATAATATATTCTACGATGCTTTCTTTAATTTTCGGCCACGTTATTTAGTTTTTTCCATAGGTTTATTTTATATATATTCAAAATAATATTAATTAATTAATTATATAGATAGATATTTGAATATTAATATATAGATGGGAGTAAGTAACGTAGATTCATTGCTCTTCATTTCTGTAAGCTAAGGTCGCATATAAAATATCAAAACGTAATTTTCAACATAATTGCGTTTTCATACTAATAAAAGAACTTTATATTGGAAAACTTTATAAAATCTTGAACTTTTGTATCATGATAACAAATTTTTATGGTGATAGATCTCTTAAAGTTTTATAACTTATTACACAGATCTCAACTTAATAGTTAGACTACTCTAAATTTTAAATTTTAACTTCTAAAAATTCCGAATAATAAAAATTAATTTAAAAATAATATGTATCTTGCACTTACAAATATTTTAAATATTATATTATATTATAAACGTTACCCAAACAAATGAATAAATTAAAGAGATGTGGAGCAAAGGTTGCTCCATTGATGACGGCATTAATTGGTTGACTATTAATCAAAGCGTGGTCGTTGTGTCTTGTCTTGTGGGTTGCCCATGGATTTTTTTCATTTATAAAATAAAAAAAAAGTTATTATTTTTTCTAACATAATTTTTAGATTTTAATTTTTTAAATATGATTTTTTTTTTTAGTATTTAAATAAGTTCGCTGACCCGGCAAACTTTATAAAAATTGGCAAGTTCGTCTAACTATAGTTGGAGGTTAGGCGAACTTACCAATTATAGTTAGGCGAACTTACCAATTTTTATAGAGTTTGCCGGAAAGTCTGACGAACTTGCTTAAATACAAAAAAAAAAATCGTATTCTAAAAATTAAAGTCTAAAAATAATGTTGGGAAAAATAATAATTTTTTTTATTTTATAAATGAAAAGATTCCGTTTGCACATACACAATCATATATGCTAAATTAGGGTTCCATAAACCCCTAAACTACTATTGTTGTTTTTTATTTTATTTTTCTCCTCTCTACTTTTAATTCATATTGATAAGTCCACCTAGGCACCTACTAATAGATTCCGTTTAAAAGAAATAATCACTATAAATACTCTCCCTGAATGAACATCACAAAAAGCAAATTAAAGACAACAAACCTCCATAGTATATATAGCAAGCTAAGCAAAATCCCAAGCTAGGTTTTGCTTTAATTTTCCATTTCTCATATTTGATTGAATCACCATGGCCTCTACCATTATTAGCTTGTGGAGTTTGGTAGTTGCTATCCTTGCATTTGCTCTCGCAGTGCAAGGAACTTTAGGTACGTCGTATAACTATTCATGTGTCTCGTTCTATCGGTTTAAGTTTTTGTAACAAATGATAACTAATTAATTATTACAGGAGGTATAGAATGCGAGAAGCTGAACCATGAGACATGCGCGTTTGCGGTGTCATCGGCCGGAAAACGATGTGTGCTAGAGAAGGAGGTGAAAAGGTCAGGAATGGAAGCATACACATGCAAGACATCAGAGATTGAAGCTGATGAGAAGCTGAAGGATCACATTGAGAGTGAGGAATGCATCAAGTCATGTGGTTTGGACAGAAAGTCCTTTGGAATCTCATCAGATTCTCTTTTGGAATCTCGCTTCACACAAAACCTTTGCTCACCTCATTGCTACCAAGCATGCCCTAATGTTGTTGACCTGTACTTCAATCTTGCTGCTGGTGAAGGTACATATAATTATATCATACAAAAAATAATAAAAATGGTTAAATGTTTTGATATAAAGGAAAGTACGAGGAATCAATGAAATATTTATACAATGTGAACAATGGAGATTTAAGAAAGGAAAAGTCTAGGGGCAACAACTTTGTTAAATTCTGGCCAGTATATAAAAGTGAGCCATTAGATGAAATTTCACACTATTAAAACCATCATTGATGGCTATTTGATGGCTACAAATCACAAAAGTTGCTGGCCCCTAGCATTCCTCTTTAGGAAATATTAGAGATATAACTATTAGTGTTACCTTTTTCCATCAGCTGAAGCTTTTGAGATAAGTAGTATCATGACATGGTATTAGAGCGTTAGATCCAAAAAGTCAAGAGTTCGATCCTTGGTAAATCTCAAAATTAGTTTAAACTTTTGGGAAGATGTTTATTATCCCCTAGTATTCGGATGGTTATTCTAAATAGTATGAGAGATGTTCATTTTGTAACTCAATAGCCCAATCCTAGCGAGACTCTTAATTAAATTATTATTGAATTTATTTTGATACGTTATTAATCCAAAATATTTTTACATGTATATTTAATTATTAACCGTATAAATGATCATAAATAAAAGCGATTTAATGATTTTACATTATTAATACATCAAAATTAAATTAGTATCTATTTAACATTTATATTATATGTATGATAATGTATGTTATGTTATTCAGGAGTGTTTCTTCCCAAGTTGTGTGAAGCAGAAGGTGGAAATGCACGGAGAGGAATGGCTGAGATCAAAAGTTCTGGTATTGTGGCACCTGCACCTGATGTTCGTTCAGTGAAGTTCACAGCTGCTACTCCTACTCCTCAACCTTTTAATACTCTCGACTTCACTGCTGAACCTGTGCCTTCCCCAGCATACTCTCCATACTAAGGAAAAAACGACGCAATTATATATATTTGATGCATGATATATAATTAGAATATATAAATAATATAGATGTTTATTTTGTAATAAGGAAGTTGCACCATTATTATTATTATAGCAACCTTTTAGGTTTGAATTGGAGTGTATCATTAATCATAGAGTTTAATTTGTTTTAAAATATGTATTGGAAAAAAGGTGTGCCTTTCATCACTATTTTCATTAATATATATATACAAAATTATTTGATAATAAAAAAATATTAACAAAAAAAATAAAAAATTTAGTATATTAAATATTAATTGTTGTGTTAAAATTAATAAATATTAAATAAAATTATTTTAGTTTTTTTTTGTCTTCCTAACATTACTAATATATATAAAAGATTTCATGTTAATTAATTAATGTTACTATAATTTATTGGAAGCAAATTTTGTTAGAGCTTATTAGAAGTTGGAATATAAAGGCCGCTTAGTTTACTTTAATTAAGCAAGCAAATTAAAAATGTTAAGCCAAATTAACTAATATATATAACCCACTTACATTGATTTGTTCGGAAGTTCAAATTTCTTATTATTACTTCTTTTGAAACTCAAAAATCAATCATTCAATCGTGTCAAAAAGTTCAACACAAAGATTTAAATATTCAAAGGAGAAAGGAATTAACGTATAAGCCAAGGCCTCATTATTTGTTATATAAAAGGGAAAAATACAGAAATTGGAGTCAATTTCAAACAAGTTTTACCAGTCCAGGTGTACGATGTACCAACCTAACATCTATTAAGCCCCGTAGATGGCGCAACAAGGTCAATTATCAAATCATAGTCAACGCACAAAAGCCTCTTTTTTTCACGTGGTTTTTGTTGTGATAAGGATCAACGTGGATGTCCATTCTCAAGAGAAAATGGACTTAAATGCATGTTGAAAATAATGACCCCATGCATGTATAAATAGGGGGTATGGTAGAGACATTACACACAGTAATAAAATATTCTACTCTCTTCCTCTTTTATTATAATATTCTTCTCCGCAAATAAACTCTCTCTCTATCTCTATGTGGTTTTAAGCTATAATATTTATACTATTAATAGATAAATTACTTATATTTTAGTGAGATAAGAGCATATTTATATTTCTATATTTTATATTTATTTCTCTTCCTTATTTATTTATTTATTTTACAACACGTTATCAGCACGAGACTCTGATCAAATTTTTAGGAAGACTCAGGTAACAATTTTTCATTATGTCGAAGCTCTCTCATCTTGAATTCAATGCTCTTGATATATCTGGAAACAATTATTTATCATGGATATTAGATGCTGAAATCCATCTTGATTCAATGGATCTTGGAGATACCATTAAGGCTGAAAATAATGCATCCCAGAAGGATAAAGCCAAAGCCATGATTTTTCTTCGTCGTCACCTTGACGAGGGATTGAAAAATGAATATCTCACATTAAAAGATCCTGCAGATCTTTGGAAAGACCTTGAAGAAAGGTACAATCATCAGAAAACGGTGATACTTCCTCAAGCCCGGTATGAATGGACGCATTTGCGTTTACAAGATTTTAAATCTATAAATGAATATAATTCTGCAATGTTTCGAATCACCTCACGAATGAAATTGTGTGGGGAAAAAATAACTGATCATGATATGTTGGAGAAAACTTTCTCAACCTTCCATGCCTCGAATGTGCTCCTGCAGCAGCAGTATCGAGAGAAAGGGTTTAAGAAATATTCTGAGTTAATTTCTTGCCTTCTTGTTGCCGAACGCAACAATGAGTTGTTATTAAAAAATCATGAAGCGCGCCCAGCTGGCGCCGCCCCATTTCCTGAAGTAAATGCGGCAAATCATTACCCCAGAAGAGGTAAATGGCAAGCTTTTAATAACAAGAAAAATTATGGAAGGAAAAAGAATTATGTTCAAAAGAGAGGATCTCACCAGAAGTGGGACAAAGAAAAGAATATCGGGCAGAATAAATCAACCGAGGAGAAGTGTTTCCGCTGTGGTGGAAAGGGCCATTGGTCTCGTACCTGTCGTACCCCAAGGCACCTAGTCGATCTTTACCAGGCATCTTTGAAAAAGAACGACAAAGGAAAGGAAACAAATTTTGTTTCAAATGATGCTGAGAACTCCACCACTCATTATGATGTATCTGATTTCTTTGAGGACCCTGAAGGAAATATTGGCCATTTGATCAATGATGGAATAGTTTAATATGAGAAATTGTGAAGTATCTATGTAAATAAATAATGTAAAAAATTTATTGTTAAAGTTTTATTTTCTATGTATTTAAGTTTCAAATGTGATGTACATAAATAATGAAATATTAATATTTATGAATTTTGAAATTATTAATTGTGTCAAATTTTAAAATAAAATTTCAGTATATGACATTATTTTATGTACAGTGTTTCTTAGAAAAATAATTCTGATCAAGTATTCAATTTAACTATGCATTTTATTATTATTTGTTTTTGAAGAATGGCAAGGATATGTAATGAAGATGTATGCCTTGCGGATAGTGCAAGTTCACACACTATTCTCAAAAGTGATATATATTTTACCCATCTTGTGCCAAAAGAGGAATATGTTAACACTATTATTGGCTCAGGCAATGTGATAGAAGGCTCCGGAAGAGCTATAATTTTGTTTCCTGGAGGAACAAAATTTATAATAAATAATGCACTATTATCTACCAAGTCTCTGAGAAACTTGTTGAGTTTCAAAGATATTCGCCGAAATGGATATCATGTTGAGACGATGAATGAGGGAAATCATGAGTATTTATGTATCACAACTCATGATTCAAATAAGAAAGTTATATTAGAAAAATTACCCTCACTTTCATCTGGGTTGTATTATACCAAGATTAGTGCAATTGAATCACATGCCACTGTAAACCAGAAGTTTACTAGCTCAAATGAGTTCATAACTTGGCACGACCGATTGGGTCATCTGGGAACAACCATGATGAGGAGAATTATTGAAAACTCTCATGGACATTCACTAAAGAACCAGAAGATTCTTAAATCTAGTGAATTTTGTTGTGCTGCATGTTCTCAAGGGAAGTTAATTTTAAGGCCATCACCAGTAAAGATTGGATTTGAGTCCCCTGAATTCCTAGAGAGGATTCAAGGTGATATATGTGGACCTATTCATCCACCATGTGGATCTTTTAGATATTTTATGGTCCTGATAGACGCATCTTCGAGATGGTCACATGTGTGCTTATTATCTTCTCGCAACCTGGCGTTTGCGAGATTACTGGCTCAAATTATTCGATTAAAAGCACAATTTCCAGAAAATCCAATTAAAGCAATTCGTCTTGATAATGCTGGTGAATTTACTTCCCAAGCTTTTGATGCTTATTGTATGGCTAATGGAATAAGTGTTGAACATCCAGTAGCTTATGTTCACACACAAAATGGGTTAGCAGAATCACTTATTAAGCGCCTCCAATTAATTGCTAGACCCTTGCTTATGAGAACAAATCTCCCAACCTCGGTTTGGGGGCATGCTATTTTACATGCCGCAGCACTTATTCGTTTGAGGCCAACGAGTTATCATCAATTCTCTCCTATACAATTAGCTTTTGGCCAGCAGCCAAATGTTTCCCATTTAAGAATATTTGGGTGTGCGATATATGTTCCCATTGCACCACCTAATCGCACCAAAATGGGACCCCAAAGAAAATTGGGGATATATGTTGGATATGATTCTCCCTCTATAGTGAGGTATCTTGAGATACAAACTGGTGATGTGTTTAAAGCCCGGTTTGCCGATTGCCATTTTGATGAATCAAAATTTCCAACATTAGGGGGAGAGAATAAGTTTCTTGAAAAGGAACTTAATTGGAATGCATCATCGTTGATGCATTTAGATCCTCGATCAGCGCAATGTGAACTAGAAGTTCAAAAGATTGTACATTTGCAAAGAATAGCAAATGAATTGCCTGATGCATTTTCCGATACAAAGAGGATAACCAAATCTTATATACCAGCGGAAAATGCCCCAATTCGAATTGATGTCCCAGTAGGACAAGTAGCTACTGAAGCGAATTCACGCCAGAAGCGTGGCAAGGCGGAAAATGTCCCAATTCGAATTGATGTCCCAGTAGGAAAAATAGCCACTGAAGCAAATACACGCCAGAAGCGCGGCAGGCCTGTCGGTTCTAAAGATAGAAATCCTCGAAAGAGAAAAGAGGTAAATACTATTCCTGTTGAAAAAGACATAGTAGAGACACCCGCAGTTGTCCAAAATTCTGATATAACGCCAGAAGACGTTCAGGTACCTGAAAATTGTGAAAATGACGAGATCTCGATAAATTATGTCTTTACAGGAGAGAAATGGGACCGAAATAAGACAATTGTCAGTGAAATATTTGCATATAATGTGGCATTAGATATCATGCATGAAAGTAAGGATCTTGAGCCAAGATCAGTTGAAGAATGTCGACAAAGAAATGATTGGCCAAAATGGGAAGCAGCCATGAAGGCTGAATTAGACTCACTTGCAAAACGTGAAGTCTTTGGACCTGTAGTCCGTACACCAGAAGATGTAAAACCTGTTGGATACAAATGGGTATTTGTGAGAAAACGAAATGAGAAAAATGAAGTTGTGCGCTATAAAGCCCGACTTGTGGCACAAGGTTTTTCACAAAGGCCCGGTATAGATTATGAAGAAACGTATTCCCCCGTAGTGGATGCGATAACATTGCGTTATTTGGTCAGCCTATCTGCATATCATAAACTGCATATGCATTTAATGGATGTGGTAACAGCCTATTTATACGGCTCATTAGATCGTGATATCTATATGAAAGTCCCTGAAGGACTAAAGATATCTAAACCATCCAATGAATATTCGCAAGGGTTATACTCAGTCAAATTGCAAAGATCTTTATATGGTCTAAAGCAATCTGGACGAATGTGGTATAATCGTCTTACTGAGTATCTGGCCAAAAACGGATTCAAGAATGATGATATCTGCCCGTGTGTTTTCATAAAGAAATCTGCATCTGGATTCATTATAATTGCTGTGTACGTTGATGATTTAAATATTATTGGGACTCCTGAAGAGATTCCAACAATTATAAAAACTCTAAAAGAAGAGTTTGAGATGAAAGATCTTGGAAAGACTAAGTTTTGTCTCGGCCTGCAGATCGAGCATATAAAAGGTGGGATCTTTATTCATCAAACAACATACACAGAAAGGATCTTGAAAAGATTTTATATGGATAAGTCACATCCATTAAGTACACCAATGATCGTAAGATCCTTGGATATGAAAAAGGATCAATTTCGTCCTAAAGAAGAAAATGAAGATATCCTTGGTCCTGAAGTACCATATCTTAGTGCCATTGGAGCGCTAATGTATCTTGCTAATAATACGCGACCTGACATATCATTCGCGGTGAATTTACTAGCAAGGTATAGTTCCTCTCCAACCAGAAGACGTTGGAGTGGAATCAAACAAATTTTCCGATATCTTCATGGAACGGTTGATATGGGATTGTTTTATCCCTATGGATCCAAGTCACAACTAGTTGGCTATGCAGATGCTGGATACTTGTCTGATCCACATAAAGGGAGATCTCAAACAGGATACCTGTTCACATATGGTGGTACAGCTATATCTTGGAGGTCCACAAAACAGACGATTGCTGCAACATCCTCTAATCATGCTGAAATACTAGCGATTCATGAAGCTAGTCGCGAGTGTTTTTGGCTGAGGAGTCTGATTCAATATATTCTATCATCATGTGGACTGATTGATCATAAGATAGCTCCAACTGTCCTGTTTGAAGATAATGCAGCATGCATTGCTCAACTTAAGGGTGGATACATCAAAGGTGATAGAACAAAGCATATTTCTCCTAAATTCTTCTTCACTCATGACCTTCAAAATCAAGGGACAATTGATGTCCAACAGATCCGTTCAAGTGACAATCTGGCAGATTTATTTACAAAGTCACTCCCAAAATCCTCATTTGAAAGATTGGTACATGAGATTGGAATGCGCCGATTTCGAGACATTAAATGATGTCGGCAAGAGGGGGAGACTGTACTCTTTTTCCCTTGGTCAGGTTTTTTTTCCCATTGGGTTTTTCTTGACAAGGTTTTTAATGAGGCAGTCCCCATCACAAAGGATATTGTACTCTTTTTCCTTCACTAAGGTTTTTCCCACAGGGTTTTCCTTTAGTAAGGTTTTAATGAGGCAATAATCTTAAATGGGCATCCAAGGGGGAGTGTTGTGATAAGGATCAACGTGGATGTCCATTCTCAAGAGAAAATGGACTTAAATGCATGTTGAAAATAATGACCCCATGCATGTATAAATAGGGGGTATGGTAGAGACATTACACACAGTAATAAAATATTCTACTCTCTTCCTCTTTTATTATAATATTCTTCTCCGCAAATAAACTCTCTCTCTATCTCTATGTGGTTTTAAGCTATAATATTTATACTATTAATAGATAAATTACTTATATTTTAGTGAGATAAGAGCATATTTATATTTGGGATAAGTACTTTTTTCGTCCCCAAGGTCTGGGGTCAAAATCGATTTCGTCCCTAGCCTTTTTTTTTTATTAAAATCATCCTCAACGTTTAAAAACGCTTTAAAATCGTCCTTTTCTATTTTTTTGGACCAAATTACCCTCATCATCATCATTCTCCTCCTCTTCACCACCACCACCACCACTCCCTCACCCTTCCGGTAACCCCCACCCCCACCCCCTCATCCCTCACCCTTCACCTTCCACTCCTCACTGCCTCCCCTCACCGCCTCACCTCACCCCCCACCCCTCACTGCCTCCCCCTCACCCCCTCACCTCATCCCCCACCCTCACCTCACCCCTCACCCTCACCCTCCACTCCTCACCACCTCCCCTCACCGCCTCACCTCACCCTCACCCCCTCACTGCCTCCCCCTCACCCCCTCACCTCATCCCCCACCCTCACCGTAACCCCCCCTCACCTCACCCCTCACCCCTCACTGCCTCCCCCTCACCTCACCCCCCACCCTCACCGTACCCCCTCACTCCCCTCACCGTAACTCCCTCCTCCCACCCCTCACTCCACTCGGTCATCATCATCATCATCATCATCAACATCATCAGATTTCATCAACAACAACAAATTTCATAAAAAATTTAGAAGTTTAAATTTCACCAACAACAAATTTCATCAACAACAACAAATTTCATCAAAAATCACAGAAGAAGAAGAAAAGAATAAGAAGCAGCAGAAGGCAGAAAGCAAAAACAGAAAAACAGGGGCGGCGGGGGCTGGACGCAGGGGCGACGGCGGGCTGGACGCGGGGCGGCGACGTGGGGCTGGACGCGGGGCGGCGTGGAGCTGGACGCAGGGGCGGCGGCGGGGGGCTGGACGCGGGGCGGCGGCGTGGGGCTGGACGCGGGGCAGCGTGGAGCTGGACGCGGGGCAGCGGCGTGGGGCTGGACGCGGGGGCGGCGGCGGAGGGCTGGACACGAGGCGGCTGCGGGTTGGGGGTGATGGAGGGTGGGTGTAGGAGGAAAGGAAAATTGTGTGTGTGGGGGGGGGAGGGGGAGGAGAGAAACGAAGAGATCTGATGGGGGTGGGGGGGTGAGGGTGGAGTTTTTTTTTTAATTTTTATTAATAGTTAAGGGTAATTTGGTCCAAAAAAATAGAAAAGGACGATTTTAAAGCGTTTTTAAACGTTGAGGATGATTTTAACAAAAAAAAAAGGTTAGGGACGAAATCGATTTTGACCCCAGACCTTGGGGACGAAAAAAGTACTTATCCCTTTATATTTCTATATTTTATATTTATTTCTCTTCCTTATTTATTTATTTATTTTACAACAGTTTTTATTTTATTTTATTTTAATGCAAGAGACTTAACTACTAATATATTCTAGACTCAACTTTTATTTTAGTTGGAGGTAATTTACCTATTGTACATCTAAATAAACATGGCTATGAGTTTAGGTTCTTTTCGGAACTTTAGTGGATACGACGATAAAAAAATAATGATATTTTTAATTTTTATAAGATTTGGTTTTTGAAAAAAATAATTTATTTTGCATTAATTTTTAATAAATAGTTATAAGTATTTTTGAATTACAATGTATGTCATTCTCTTTTATTTTAAGTGATTATTAAAATCTCTCATTTATTGATATTTTTAAGATTAATTATGACACTAGTTATTCTGATTTTAGTGATAGTGTTGGTTTTACTTGCGTTATTAGAAATTGTAATGAAAATTGGCAAAGAAAGTATTTAAAAATAATTGAGAGTAATATAGTATTCTTAAAGAAGAATTGTTTGCTATTTGTAGAGAATATCTCTTATAGCCTGGGATAGATATGAGTCAATAACAAGATGTTATTTGTGAGATGGATTGTGTGGAAGCGTTTAATCTTGTTAATAATCTCCAAGATGATTTTAGATTTGTTGATCTGTTGGTGCTCAAAATAAAAGGTATTATGTATTAAAATTGGCGTGTTAACTTTCGTTTGATTACGAGAGATGCAAATACGGTGGTAGACACCATAGTAAAGATAGTAACGAAGTTACAACTTTATCAAGTGAAGCTTCTTTCTTTTTGGGAGGAGTTTAAGAATAATCTTAGGACTCCTCCTCTATTTAAACAGTTTTTTTTAGCTTATTTAAGTAAAAAAAAAAACATGGCTATGAATATTATTAGATCATAGAGTTTGATTGGATGGAGAATTTTAAAGAGGGATTGCATTTTTTAGAGCACTTATTTCTTTTTAAAAGATAAATTATTGAGTATGATATTTACAACAAAAACAACAACAATAACAAAGTCTTGTCCCATTAGGTGGGGTCGACTACATGAATCAAACGATACCATTGAGTTCTATCATATATCATGTTTATAGAGAGATTGTTTACATGTAGATCTCGTTTGACCACCTCATGGATGGTCTTCTTAGGTTTTCCTCTGCCTTTCACCCCTTGTCCATCTTTCATCTCATCCACCCTCCTGACAGGGTGTTCTGTCGGTCTTCTTCTCATATGTCTGAACTGCATGAGACGCGATTCTACCATCTTTTCCACAATAGATACTATTCCAACTCTCTCTCTTATATCTTCATTCCTTATTCTATCCAATCGCGTATGATCACTCATCCATCTCAACATCTTCATTTTTGCCATACTTAGCTTATATTCGTGCTCCTTTTTGGTCGCCCAACACTCTGTACCATAAAACAAAGCCGGTATGATAGTAGTGCGATAGAATTTACCTTTAAGTTTTAAAGGCACTTTTTTGTCACATATAAAACCAGACACACTCCGCCATTTTGACCAACTTGTTTGGATCATATGACTTACATCCTATTCAATATCTTCATTATCCTGTATGATGCACCCAAGATACTTAAAACTCTTAATTTTTCGTAAGATGTTATCTCCAATTTTCACCTCTATATTAGGGTTTTTTCTTGGCAGGCCGAACTTACATTCCATATATTCCGTCTTACTACGACTTATGTGCAGATCATACACTTCTAGAGTTTCTCTCCATAACTCCAACTTCTTATTTAGGTCTTCCCTTGACTCTCTCATAGGGACGATATTATCGGCAAAAAATATGCACCATGGTACATGCTTTTGGATATACTCTGTGAGTACTTTCAACACTAATGTGAAAAGGTATGGACTTAAAAATGACCCCTGGTGTAATCCTATACTAATAAAAAATTTCTCTGTCACACCACCTTGAGTCTTCACACTAGTTGTAATCCTATCATACATGTCTTTAATTGCACGAATATATGCGATCCTTACTCTCTTCTTTTCTAAAACCTTTCATAAGACCTCCCTTGGCACCCTATCGTACGCTTTTTTCAAATCAGTAAACACCATATGTAAATCATTTTTATTACTACGATACCTCCTCATCATCCTTCTTAAAAGGTATATTGCTTCAGTGATGGATTTGTCTGGCATAAAATCAATGTCTCTTGTCTCAACTTCCGTTCTATCACTGTTTTCAATAACTTCATGGTATGGTTCATGAGTTTGATCCTTCTATAATTTTTACAAATTTGTATATCCTTTATTTTTGTAGTCTTGTAGATAAATACCAAGGTGTTATTTCTCCACTCATCTGGCATCTTTTTAAACCTTAAAATCTCATTAAAAAATTTGGTTAATCAACTGATGCATTTCTCTCCAAGGCCCTTCCAAACTTTAATCGGGATATTATCGGGTTCTACTACCCTATTATTTTTCATCATCTTTAGAACTACTTTTAAATATATTAAGGAATTTTGAAAAGGAATTTCAACTATTAAAAATAGGTCGGAAATTTCAATTTTCACTAAAATTTAAATATATTATATCCAAACACACGTTTTTGTGTTTTTGTCGTGAAACACACATTTAATACTGTTTTTGGTGAAGAAAACAAATTTGATCGGGTTGATCTAAACTTTAGTCCTAACTTACGCAGGGCTATAAAAGATCAGAAGCCCAAATTTAATCAACCTGACAAGTTTGGGCCTATCAGTTTTCTTTCTTTAATTATTTTCTTGGACGGATGATAAGAAAAAACAATTTAGAGGAAGAGCAAATAATGTAGTTCAAAAGAAGGGGGAAATTGTACAAAAAAAAAAAAAGTGGGAAAAAATAAAAAAATAAAGATGATGCTATATCTCTATAGTAATATTTTCTGATATTCATATGTTTTTTTTGGACAGGTGGTATTCATATGTTTAAGTCCACCGTCATGGAGATACAAACTCATAAGCCTATTTTAAGGTTTTTTTTTATAAAATAAAATATTTAGGAGTTTTTTCTTTGGCATATAACAGAAACTTCTCTAGATTTTGTTTATAAGAAAGATTGAAACCGAGACTGAAAAATAAATACTAACGGTATTATATTTTGTGTAAAATATATTGATTGAATTATATTTTAATATTATATTTGTTTAAGATAAATATAAAATTTAAGGGATAAATTTAAAATTTAAAAAGTTAAATAAAGATATTTTTAAGATAAAATATTATTAAATTTTTAATTTTTGTTTCTAAAAATTTTAATTTTCTGTATTCTTAATATTAAAAAAATTAAAATTTTATATCCTAAAACTGCAATTTTAGTTTCAATCTCTATTTAGCAAATATAATATAACTTTTAATTTTTTAGTCTTAGTTTCAATCTCTGAAAATAAACGACTATTCTAGAGATGAGTTTCCTCTTAATTAGCAGCGTGAATGTATTGCAATATTTTCAAGCTTTTTTTCTAAATAGAGAAAAATTGCATTTTACATAAACATTTGTGAATAACGACTGAATAATGTATGCATGCATCAAATTTTAAAATAATTTAGTGTCTCTCAATTATGGAATGAATGCATGGAGGGCTACACAATAATTCAGGTCCCTGAATTGAAGGGAGAAGGAGCTAAGAACAAATCCCATAAACCCTGTGGAGGCTGCTCTCGTTGATAACTCACGATCTTTCTCTGGAAACACACATTTCAATGATATATTATTTATTTATTTGATCTCACCTCATTTGACCCAACCCAACTTGTTCCCTCTATATATGTTGTCGAGGAAATAGTGTCAACCAATAACTTGCTTGTTCAATTTGAATTCTATTCCATTGCATGACACGTGTACAATACTTAATTTGCATCCAAAAATAATTTAAAGTAAAAACTTACATGATTAAAAATTATATTATTAAGCTACTTAAAAACTTATGAGAAAAGAACAAATAGGTCTCTGATATTTTGTTCCGCAGATATTTTTGTTTCTGACCATTGAAAAATACTTTTAAGTCCCTAACCTTCACAAAATTTGGACAGATCAGTCCCTGACGGAGGTATTTGGACGGATCAGTCCCTGATGGAGGCATTTGGACGGAGGGACTGATCCGTCCAAATTTTGTGAAGGTCAAGAACTTAAAAGTATTTTTCAATTGTCAGGGACAAAAATGTCCGCGGGACAAAAGGTCAGGGACCTATTTGTCCTTTTCTCAAAACTTATTTAATATAGATGATTCTTTGAGTGTTAGTAAAGTGGTGAGTTTGATTCGTAGTTCAATAAAAAAATTTCACATTATTTTTGCTATGTATCAATTTTTGTTTCCTCTTCCGCTTTATTAGCATTGGGTTCTACCTCCAGTTCATTTCTGATAGATGTTGGTTGAAAGGTTGAACTGGAAAAATCGAAGTGTGCAGTGTTCTTTTTGCTGAATTGTATGCGATTTGGAGAGGTTTACTTCTAGCTTGTAATAGTAGATTTTGTGAGGTTATTTATAAAACAGACTGTTTAGAAGCTCTTTTTTTAGTAAACCAAAAAATGTTTGGTAAGGATATTCCAAAATAGAATTTGGCAAAGTATATACAAGAGATTATGAATTGGAATTGGAGAGTCTCTATTCTTTTAATTGAGAAATAGTGTTACAAATTCTATGACTAAAACAGTTGCTTTTGGTGCGAACATTCATTCGAATTAGATTCAATCATAGAATAAGCTTCAACATCTACTAAATTTAAATATGATCCTAGCCAATTAATTTGATTTTGTTTTTTTTTTTTTTTTCTTGTCCGTTTAGTCAAAAAAAAAAAAAAACGCTACTTGAAAACTCATTTTTATGTACAACAATATTACCCAACTAAGAAGGAAGGCATCCCACAGATAGATATACATCCCACTATCCAAAAAATCTTCAAAAAATTGCGTGTGGGTCAATGTTGTTGCAATATCTTGATCTCCTATAGTAGTTCATTAAACATTATAATATATCATCCCACACCTATATATATTTTATAAAAATAGCATTGAATGGAAAGAAGGGCACGGCTTTTGCTTCCACTATAGGGTCGTCAACTCATCATATAAGAATGTATATATAAGATAGTGCCTTCCCCAGTTTATTATTTCTCCATTATTAGTGGTTGCTGCCTACAATTTCGCATATACCTTCCCCTACGGATAATTATTGTAATACCCATCATCACATGTATTCATTCTCATTTTTCAGTCATTATTCGCCACCGTTTAATGTAGTGTATATGTGTTCCTTCATCAATTGATCATGCTATATCATGATCAGTGAGGTGTGGAGTTCCTGTTCTACTAATTAACAATAACCAAATTTCGATTTGGACTTAATTAGTTTCAAAATCACACTCAACAAACAACAATCAACATATCATCATTACTAGGGACGATCCGTGACATAAATATAATATAAATACAAAAAGAGGTCTAAGGGGCCACGAAAAAGGAAAAAGATATCAATATTTTAATAATGTTAGATTGTTAGAAACACCAACTAAACTGTGTCTTTAGGGAAGAAAGTGATGGTGGTGGTGTCCTGTGACGACAACTGTTTTATTTAATTTCCTTCATTATTCTCAAATCTTATTCTATTTTATTAATTAATGCAATATATGATATCGTTGTCATTATCTTTTCTATATCACATAAAATGTAGTGCATTTGTTCCAAAAAAAAAAAAATAATTCTTTACAAACAATTATTTATAAAATTTTAGAAACAATACATATACCTTTCCGGTTAAAATATTATTATTAGTGAAGCAAGGAAAATTCATTTAATATCCAAGTGTCAATGGGAATTGAAGTAGGTGCCAACAAGAAAATAAATATTAATAACTAGAAGTGATTCATTCTCCATTTTTATTTTTATTTTTATTTTTATTTTTATTTTTTCCTTTGATGTCTCTCACGGTCACATCCAGAAGCTTAATTTGAATGTGCAATTTATAGCTTATACACAAGGAACATGATTTAAGAATATCCGCAGAAAATACCTGGCTGAAATGTTTGGATTATCCACTTGGTTTTCCACTTTTCCTTTCTTGATACAAAACGCGGTTTGCCTACTTAATTGAAGAGCGGTATAATAATTTTAATGTCAGGGATTTTATGTCATAATTGAATTATACAATAATATTATTGGTAAATGGTAATTTAATTTTAATATATCATTAATATAAGTAAATTTTAGATAAATATTAAGTGAATAATTTATTTTTATAATAAATTTAATTAAATTTTGTAATTAAATATATTTTATTAATTTTAAATTATTGAACAAATTTGATTAAATTTACTTATTAAAATGACTCAGTTATATAATATTATTATAAATTTTAGGTTTAATTACTCTGTTGGTCCTATAGTTTCGCAAAATTTTTAATTAGGTTCTTATATTTTTTTTCTTTTTAATTAAGTCCCTGCATCAAATTTTTTTTAATTAGGTCTCTCTTAGTGGTAATTGACTTCATTATATAGGGACCCAACTAAAAAAAAAATTAATGCAGGGACTCAAATAAAAGGAAAAAAAAGTGTGGGAACTCAATTGAAAAAAAAAATTAGTGTAGGGACCTAATTAAAAGGAAAAAATGTATAAAAACTTAATTGAAAATTTCGTAAAATTATAGAGACCAACAGAGTAATTAAACCTAAATTTTATACAATACACCTAGTGGTGAAAATAGATCCTGCATTTTGGCTTGTTTTTGTCATAAAAAACTTTCAAGTATTTAAAAATTTAATTCTATTAATAAATTAGGTTCAAATTCATAAAATAATTTATTAAGTTTTTTAAGTCTGTTAAAATATAAATAAATATAAAAATATTTTTTTATAATTTAAATAATTATTAAAAATTTTTAAAAATTTTTAATTTGTTATATTTTATTATAAATTTTTTATATTTTAAATATTTTAAAAATTTAAATATTATTATAAAGATTGAATTTAATATATTGTATATAATTTTTTTAAATTAATTTTTTAAATATTATTTATTTTTATAAAAAAATCATATATATCAAGCTTCTGGTCAGATTTAGTACTTAAAATAAAGCTTATAACAGGCTACGAACAAAATTCAGACTAGTTAAATATATTATTGGCTTGTTAACGGTGAAGTCTAATTTTACTTGACCTATTTTCACCTCCAATATATCTAATTATGTATTATTATGTCAATAAAAAATTATTTTTTGAATTTATTATAATGTAATATAATTAAATGTCCAATATAAAAAAATTTAACCACCAAATTAGAGTAAATTCCTATAATGATATGTGAGATTCACACAATTATTCAAAAAAGTTTTCGAGATTTAAATTTTTTTATAGTGGTCTTTTAGATAGAGCTTTAAATACCATAGTGGTCTTTGCGCCATTTCTAGTGCTGAGTCAGCTATCGAAGTATTGATGTAGCCATCTTTTTTCATGTTGGACAGTCCTAAAACAATGTCGTTTTGGTTTTGGCACCCATTGTTCGGTAAAACGATGTCGTTTGGAGATTTTTTTTGCTAAAAGAGTGATAGTAATCAGTGGCTAAGAGAAGGGATTGAATCTTTGCCTCCTTTTTCTTATCTTTTAACCTTGCTTTCCATTGAGATAATACAAGAGATATTTTGGTTTTGTCTCCTGATACAGTAGAAGATAGAATAGGTTTTTTGTAGGGAGCGTTGCATAAAGCGTGAGGCTTAGTAGAGTAATCAGGAGATAATTTACTCTTTTCTCCCAAATATAACAGAGCCAGAAACTGATAATAGAGTAGAGAAAGACACACCGATGTATCCTGATTCGACTACTTAGTGTAATATAGTTTACATCCAGTCTCCATCACAACAATGATGGAATTTTACTATTTTTTTTCAACAGATTACAAACACTAATTCTCCTTAGGATGTATCCAACCTTTTTGGGACAAGTCCAAATTCTAACCCAATCTGAACTTGACTAGGACTCACCATAGCTTTCAACAGCAAAGTGCTAACCTAACTTGTAAGGGAATCCTCTCAGGATCATGACACAAAACAAAAAGGCTTACAAAAAATTTCTGAGATAACTTTAGCTTTTTCTCCAAGTCTAGCTCACTGCCTTTTTTTCACTCATTGGCTTTTTCTTACAATTCTCACTATGTTTGTCTTTTTCTAATGAAACTCAGACAGACTAAACTGAGAAAATAAATTACAAAATAAAAACCATGAAGAAGAAAAAGAAGAAGAACAGCTCAGGGAGCTATGGAAACCGAAGCAAGTGCTCTTTTTCTCTTACTCAATCCTTGGCCATTCACCCCTATTATAGAGGAGTGAAGCTTCCAAGGTTTTAACCAAGTTCAACACTTGGGTTATCTTCTTCTCTAACATCAGAACTAGCAGCGGCGTGGTCAGAAGAGAGAGAGAAGGGTGAAGCAGTGACATGCAACCATGTTATTCTCTTTCATCCTTTTTCTTCAAACTTCTTGAATTTGGGCTGTGTATCTTTTCTTTGGCCCCAAATTTGATTTTTGATCGTTGATGAGTCACTGAACACTTTTGACTTCACTATCTTCATAGTTGCATGAATGGTACTTGTAGCTCAGAGGATTTTTTCACGGTTTCTTTGTGAAGCACAAATGAAAAAATCACGTTTTTGTGATCCACTGTTGCATTGAGATTTTTTTTTGTTGTAGCCATTTTATTTTCTCCTTCTTGTTTGAAAATGGAAGCTAGCTTTTCGTTCTTCTTTTTGCCCTAACTTCATATCTTTTCTCTTTCTTCTTTCTTAGTTTAGACGGTGATGTGATAAGGAAGAAAAGAAAAGAGAGAGAAGAAAGAGTTTGATAGTTCGGTGGATGTGAAAATGAATTCAAATGAATTGAAGTTCAAGTTTTAGGAGAATAAGTTTTGGTTATGGATCACCAAATAGGGTTTAGATCTTTATTTGTGTCAATGTGTTTTCATTCTTTTATTTTGCTAAGGGCCCGCTTTTATTTCAAATGAGAAGCATTTGACGTAGAGGCAAATGAACACTGGGCTATGATTGTGTTTGTATTTAGATCCATTTTTCTTTCTTAAGGTTCAACAACTCTACTTTTGGGTCAAGAGTGATTGTTTTGCTGAATCCATATGTATGTGTGTGGGTCAATGTTTCATTCTTTTTGGGTCAGTGTGATTACTTTCAATTTCTGCACATTAAATAAGACATATCACATATCACACAAACAATTTAACTCAATAATGTTTAGTCATCATCTTAATCATAGCTTAGTTCAATAAACTCAAAAAAAAAAAAAAAACTGTGATCAAATACAAACACACTCGTCCATCTTTTCTACTACTTTTTCTTCTTCTTCAATAGCGCTATTTTAGTGATTGGTTTCTTGGATTGGTACCTTGCGATAACTACACGACGTTGAAAAACCGAGGAATATCATCTACTCCTAAGCTGAAAGGTTATTGTGGTTCCATCATTGCTGATAGCGAAAGTATGGTTCCAATTTTATTTTTAATTTTTTGGCAACGAAGTAATATTTTTTTCATATAATTATAATGTGAGTCTTGTTTAAAAATCTTATTTTTGTTTGTTATTTTTGTTGTTAGGGTTTGATTGTGTTTCTGTTAAGTTGGGGCATATTTTATATTTTTCGAGTAAAACATGAATAGAGTGAATAGAATTGAGTAATAAGATTTATTTGGTTTGGGAAGTTGTTACGTTATATTGTATATAACTAAAAAATATAGTCGTTTTCACTGTTACTATAATTTGGAGTAACTATTATAAAAATCTTTGCAGATAGATGAGCTATTGAAACTCACGCTACCCTTCTACGTTTCTGTGTCCTCGCCAGTATCTATTAGAAGGTGACTGGATAGAGTTCTTTGCGGCAGTGCTATCATCTACCATCATAGTTTTTGAACATCAATATCAACAAGACGAAAAAGAGATGAAGAATAAGATGAAAAACATGAAAAAAAAAAGCTTTGCACATTTGGAATTAAGGTTATAAAATGGGAGAAGGGCTAAACTGGGTTCAAATTAAAAAAATTTTGGATTACATAATCGTTAGAATTGTCTATCACACCAGTACTTCGACAACTGACTCAACGCCAAAAATAACACAGAAAGCACAATAGTGCTCAGAGTTATATCTGAAAAATCACTAAAAAAAATTTAGATCTCGAATATCATGCATTTTAAATAATTATATAAATCTCATGAACTATTATAAAAATTTACTTCACCAAATTATTATATTATATATGTTACGCACAATGTTCTGAAAACCGATTCGAACCGGCCGGTCGAACCATGAACCGGACACTAAAGCGATTCGGTCAACAAAGAAAACCGCAGAAATTAATAACCGGCATTGAACCGACGAACTGGCCGGTTACCGGTCGGTCGAACCGAACCGGGACCCGGCCGGTTTTTTAAGCTGGCAGCAAAACGTCGTCGTTTTGCAATAGGGGAACCCTAATTCCCTTTTCTGTTTTCTCCTTCGTCAGTTTTCGTGCTTCGCCTTCACTGCAGCGTCCAGCCTCCAGCGTCCCAGTCCCACACTCCCACTCCCATAGCACAACACCGACGAGGCCACGAGGCCACGACCCACCACGATCCACCGGCCACCACTGTGAGAGACAGAACGCCTGAAGCACTCAACGCACCAACCTCCATCGCGCCCTCAGCAGCGTCGGGCCCTCAGCAGCGTCGCCCTCAGCAGCGTCGCGCCCTCAGCAGCGTCGCCCTCAGCAGCGTCGCGCCCTCAGCAGAGTCGCGCCGTCAGCAGCGTCAGCACGGTCAGCGCCCTCAGCCACTTCGCCGTCAGCTTCTGCCTCTGAGAGAAAGCAATAGAGAAGCAGCAGCGTTGAAGAACTGAAGTCCTCATTTCCAGGTAATTTTTATTTTTTAATTTAGTTATGAACATGATTTTGTGATGAAATCTGATACTCTGTGAACTCTGTGAACAAAGAATTTTGATGAAACGCTGAGTCTCTGAAACTGTTATGACTTATGAGTGAACTGACTGAACTATGATGAAGTCATGAAACTGTGATGAAATATGAATTGATTTTGTGAATTCTGATTTTGTAAAATCTGATAGTGTGAACTCTGATTTTGTGACATGATTTTGTGATTTTGTCATTGTGAACTCTGGTTTTGTATACTCTAATTTTGAGAGATGATTTTGTGAATTGAATTCTGAATTTTTTGAACCTGAGATGTTGTTTGTATACTCTGATTTTGGAATTTGGATGTTGTTTGTTCATTTGCTGTGAACTTGAGAGTTGAGATTATTGGGTTGGATTGCTGGTAATATTTAGGTATGGAAGAAAGTATCAACCAAGACCTACCTAGGAATAATAATGCTGAAAATAATTCTGCTTCGAATGAACGTTCTCTTCCTCCCGCGAGTAGCGAAAATCAGTCACAAACTTCTAGTGTTAGGGAGAAAACTGATCCTGCTTGGAGATACGTTGCTTTACAGAATATAAATGGAAAGCCGCATTACCAATGCTTATTTTGTTTGAGTACTTTTGGGGGCGGGGGAATTAATAGAATGAAAAAGCATTTGGCGAAGATAGGTGGAGACATAAAGAAGTGTTCTAAGGTCCCGTATGATGTAGAAAAACAAATGGAAGGTTTGTTGAAAGAGATTCAGAAAAGTAAAACTAGTAAAAGGAAAGTAAGTTTCAACGAAGAGGGTACCGATGAGTGTGAGGATGCAATTGATGAAGCAATAGCGCAAGAGGAACAACAAACTCCGAGTCAGTTACCAACTAAGGAGGTTGTTGGAGGCGATCCAAAAAAGAAAGCAAAAATCATTATTCCTCCTATGTTTGCACCAAGAACAACTCCGGGAAGTCAACCAAGTCTGAAAAGCGTGTTTCAAAACAAAGAGGCGCTTCATGAAGTTGATAAGCGAGTGGCTAGATGGCTTTTGGATTGTAGGATTCCTTTCAATGCGGTTATGTCACCTTTTTTTCAAGATATGTTGGATGGTGTAGCTGGCTTTGGGCCTGGTTATAAAGGTCCTTCTTACGACTCTTTGAGGGTTAATTTATTAGCCGATCTCAAAAGGGAGTGTCAAATGGTTGTTGATAGCTATAGGTCTGCTTGGAAAGAAACTGGATGTACTCTCATGGCTGATGGTTGGACAGATCAAAGGCAAAGAACATTGATTAATTTTTTGGTTTATTGTTCGAAAGGGTTGTGCTTTGTGAAATCTGTAGATGCCTCAAGTATGGTTAAAAATGCTTCTAGCTTGTGTGACTTGTTTTCAGAGGTGATTGAATGGATTGGACCTGATAATGTTGTTCATGTAGTGATCGATAATGCTGCGAATTATGTTGCTGCTGGTAGGCTTATTAATAAGAAATTTGAAAATATTCACTGGTCACCTTGTGCTGCTCATTGCTTGAATCTTATTCTAAAAGATATAAGCAGCATGCCACATATTTCTAGCCTTGCAACACGTGCTTCGAAGATTACCATGTTTGTATATAATCATACGGTGTTCTTGTCCTGGCTAAGACAAAAAGAGGATTGGAGGGAGATTGTTCGTCCAGGTGCAACTCGTTTTGCCACTGTCTTCCTCACATTGATGAGTATCTTTGAGCGCAAATCGGAATTACAACAATTGGTTGTTGATACACACTTTACCGGACACAAATTAGGAAGGAGTGCTAATGGGAGAGCTGTGAGTGCAATTATCCTAGACAATAAATTTTGGGATGATTGTTTTACTGTATGCCAAATTGTGAGTCCGTTGATTAAATTGCTGAGGTTGGTAGATGCCGATGATAAACCATCATTGGGAATTGTTTATGAAGGTATGCTGAGGTTAGAAAATGGAATCAAAGAAATGTTCAAGCATAGGAAGAGTGCATATCAACCTTACACAGAGATTATCAACTCAAGATGGGACAAACATTTGAAAAAAAATCTTCACGCAGCAGCCTATTTCTTGAATCCTGATTGCTTTTTTTCTGAAAATTATAGAGAATCACCTGATGTCATGCGAGCTTTACTTGATCTTGTTACATTGCATTGCAAGGTTAATAATTTAGATTCAGTTGAGGCAATGAAAGAAATACACATATATAGAGATCGAAAGGAAAGCTTTGATAGGCCTGAAGTTGTTCTAGCTGCAAAAAAACTTCAACCTGGTAATAATATCTGTTTGATAATAAGCTTTAGTTATTTACTTATTTTATGTTTTGATTTCTTTAATTTGATAACTAATACTTGAGATATGGGATTGTAATTTATAGATGAATGGTGGAGGTTATTTGGTAGTTCTGCTCCATGTTTACAAAAAATGGCAGTTCGCATTCTTAGCCAAGCATCTGCTTCTTCAGGGTGTGAAAGGAATTGGAGTCTTTTTGATCAAATTCATACAGCAAGAAGGAATAGATTGGAGCATGATAGGCTAAGTGATATTGTGTATGTTACATATAATTTGCGTCTTAAATCCAGGTAATTTATATTTCATCCTTTCATTTCATATCATTAGATTTTGTATAGCTAATATACTAGGCTTATCATATATTGTATTTAATTTGTTAGGAATGAAAGAAAAAAAAGAAAGCAAAAGTCCCAATATGATCCAATCGATATTGAAACTATTGATAAGGTTGATTTTTGGGTGACGGAAGAGGTTGTTGAAAAAGAGCCTGATCTTCCAAGTAATATTGAAGACTTGCTTGGTGAGTATTATAGTTTATTGAACATACAATAAATTACAATAGCTTTGATCTTTAATTTATTGATAATGTGTTATATTTTCTTAGATGAGATTGATGCTGATTTAGATCAAGGTGGTGGTGGTGGTAGTACTAGTACATTTTATGCTGCACCACTTGCTTTTTCTGGTCCAAGTAG
The DNA here is from genome assembly GCF_059453495.1 of Arachis ipaensis. NCBI lineage: Eukaryota > Viridiplantae > Streptophyta > Magnoliopsida > Fabales > Fabaceae > Arachis > Arachis ipaensis. The sequence continues at coordinate 158,153,914 of NC_142440.1, read as the reverse complement.
TGGAAATGAAGGTGATGAAATCAATGACGCAAATCTGCAACAAATTATGGAGGATTTTGATGGTTGATGACAAATTTGGCTCATTTTGATGCTGCTATGTTATGTTTGGTTGTTTGTTTGTTGACTTTTGAACTTTGAATTTGTATTTGAATGAGATTATAACATTTGGTTTATGTAGTACTTTTAATTTGAATGATATTTTCAAGTTTAGATTAGACTATAATTATATTTTTATGTGCTTATTTATATTTTATTTATTATTTTATTATAAAACGGTTTTTACGGTTTAACCACGGTCGGACCGGTTGAACCTATGAACCAGTGAACCAGTACCTAGAGCGGTTCGATGACCGGTTCGGTTTTCAGAACCTTGGTTACGCATGAACCAATAGTGCGTGGTACCCTCATCCATTCTTGTTGGTATATGCTTTGATTCGATTCTTTGTCATATATGTTAAAATTCATGAAAATGAAATTGATGTATTAATTATTATTCTTGGCGTCATTCTCCCAACATCCTTTCATTTCGTCATTTAAAATATCGCCAATGGCGCCCATGCAGAGTATATATTATAGGAGACATTTCAAGTGCACCAGGGAATACCGGTGCACCAGTTGTTTTAACCGTTGATTTCAATTAATATATATTATATATTTTTTTATAATTCAGATCAACGGTTAAAATAATTGGTATACCGGTACTCCCGGTGCACTTGAAATGTTTCCTATATTATATTACCATTCAAAACGACAACATCGTATCACTCACATTTTAGAATATCGAGGGATGGCCATATCCATCTTGCCAGTTAGGCATTTCTCTCTGATCAAACACCTCAATATAGATCATATTATGATATGATATGATATGGTGGTTGAAAAAAGCAATCAAGTAATTATGAGGCAAACATCAATGATATATATGATACATAATCCTCGAAGTTAAGATAGTAAATCTCAAAGTTATGCATAAAATTAAATCTATTTATTTGAGTATTGAATTAATAACACCATGCAATATCGGTATAAAATAATTAATATGTGTATTTAATTATATTAAGTCACATTAATAATTAAAAATGACTATTTTTTATCTTGATTATAAAAATAGTTATAAATAAAATAAATATAATTGAATAACAGTATTGTACTGTATCCCAAGAATATCGATCAAAATCGAATTATACCTCGACATAACGGCTCCATTCTACCAGTTCACTCACTAAAATCTCGGAACTAGCTCACTCACCAAAATCTCAGAGCCAGTTCAGTTGCCAAAATCTCGAAAGCAGCTAACAATTAAGCTACGAATCAAGTTTATAAAACGAGGAAAAAATGCACTAGCAAGGTACACAGAAAATAGAAAACAAAAAACACTTCGTCCCAGAAGTAATATACCTCAGAGCCGAACTCCGATCATTTATATTCGTTATTCCATTTATCTTCTTTACTGACTTGAGCGTTGGAGTCCCTTTTACAGGTACCACGCTCGGTCCCAGGGTGACGAGGATAACGTCGGCTTGGCTAAAGCAACCAGACGCGGAGGCTGACAGAGAGCCGAAGTATACCTTGAACGCAGTTTTCTTGCAGGAACAAGTATAAAACGACTAAATTTTTATTTTGGTCTTTAAGACTCACAGTAATTTCTATTTTAGTTTTCGAAATTTAAAATTCTCTATCTTAATACTTTAGATACAGTTCCAGACACTATTTTAGTCCTTAGTCTCTTTTTGGCATTAAGTCGACAAGTGAAATGCATACGTGCCAAAATATTGACAAATTAGATGTCAAACGGTTAGATGACGTGACAAGATTTAATTTAGGATCCAATTTGTGGCTGATTTTTTTTTTATATAGAAAAAATATTGACATTTTTGTTGGAAATGGAATTATTGAGTGTAATTACAGATGGGTAAATTTTATTGGTGAGAAGTCAATACGTGGGGGACGTGTTGAACACGTGGCAACAGGCCAACACGTGGGGATGTATTGGACACGTGGCAACATATTAGTCAACACGTGGGAGTGTGTTGAAACACGTGGAGCGTGTTGAATAATTTCCACAATACTATAATACACTTCAAATGTCAATATTCAATCAAAACACCATCTCTATTTTCATATTAAAAATAATTTCTGCCAATTTGGTTCATAAAATTTTAATTTATGCATATTATTGATTTGAACTCCTAACTTCTGCATCATCTTCTTTTTCTTCATTGCTAATAAAGAATGAACATTAATATATTCTTATTCTTATTATATTCAAAAGTACCTACAAGCACACTGTTCTCCATATCCGACTCTACTTTCACATTCTCTGAGCCTAAGTTTTCTCTGAAACTTCATGTGGCAACGCTCAATGTAGTGTCATTTTATCATCTTTTTGTTCTTGTCATCATCGTCGATATGTCTATCACTACTTATCTGAAGCACACGCTCTTTTAGCATTGACCTCCACCTTAACCTCGTCCTTCTTAAGACCTAAAGGATCTGGAAAAAAAATGAGTGTCTTTTGTTTCTTTTCAATTTGTTTAGGTGCTTAATTAGGACGAGATATCTGTTGCTCTTGGATAGAAAAGGGTCAAAGGTTTGATAATCTTCAACCATCTCAAAAATCATTAGAGACATTATTATGGTTTGAATAAAAAGATGCTAGTTATTGATGATAAGATGATAATAGCAATTTAGTGCAAAGTGAAGTGTTTGTTGTTGTTTTGAGAGTGGTTATGAAGAATGTCGTGTGTTCTTATAAAAGGTGCAAAGGAAAGTCCTGAACTTTCTTAAGATTTAATTGATGATATTTTTATATTGATGTCTTTTTTATAAGAAGATGATGATGAAGAGGAGGAGGGCAAAAAAGAAAAAGATGTAGAAGTTAGGAATTTAGATTAATAATGTGTATATAAATTAGGATTTTAGAGACTAAATTAGATTCTAAATCAAAATTTGTCACATTACTTACCTATTACAGTGTCCAGCGTGATAAAATATTGCCATATAAGCATTTGATTCGTTAATTTAACGCTGAAAAGAAGCTAGGAACTAAAATGATATTCAAAACTGTTTTGGGATTCTGTTGTAAAAAAAATTAAATTTTGGAAATCAAAACAAAAATCGATGTGAATCTCAGAAACCGAAATAAAGATTTAGTCATATAAGACATTTTATATTAACAGTACATTAAAATTAAACTCTTGTGAAAGAGTGTTCAATGGAATAGAGAGATGAACTGAATTGTCTATCTATCATTGAGTAATTAGATATTATACAATATATGAGGCAACTCTGCTATATATATATAGCAAGCTACCACAATTCTGTTGAAACAAAAATAACAGAATTATTGAAAACAAGATAGGCTAGGCTTAACTGTCACTTAACAAGTGTGACTTGATCTTGATCTATTATATTATATACTTTATCTCTATTACCCTCCCTCAAACTCATGGCAATTTTAGAAATAACCTTGAGTTTGAAACGAAACTTCTCAAAGGTAGGAGCTGATACAGCCTAAGTGAAATTTTAGTAGGAGGAGAGTTTTCAAATTGAATAATAGTGTCAGTGATGGAGTTGTTGTGAGGATGTAGAGATTGGTGTGGCTGAGCAGATTTCACTTGTGATGTTGGAAGGGGAGTGATAGGTTCGGAGTTCTGAATGGAAGCAATAGTAGTCTCAAGGACAGGATTGGCAGAAGAAGATGACAAAGATTGTGTCATACTTGAAGAGAATGGAGGAAATGATATAAGAGGTAAAGGAAGATTTGTATGAGAAAACTGACCAAATGGTGAAGAGGGCTTCTGAAGTGGAAAAAGTTGAGCATAAGAAAATCTGTTTTCATCAAACAAGACATGTCTTGTAATAATAACCTTACCCTTCTCTAGTTAGGCATTTGTAGCCTTTATGGTGAGGAGAATAACCCAAAAATACAGAGAATTGTGATTTAAAATCTAATTTATGAGTATTATAAGGTTTCATACAAGGAAAAGCAGCACAACCAAAAGTCTTCAAAACGGAGTAATCAGGTGGATGATGATGTAAAAGTTCAAATGGGGATAGATTATTAGTATTAGAAGAAGGGAGTCTATTAATAATATATGTTGCAGAAATAAAAGCATCATCCCAGTGAATTAAAGGGATTGAGGCAGTGGCTAAAAGTGCCAAGCCTACTTCAGTCACATGTCTATGCTTTCTCTCTGTTCTCCTATTTTGTTGATGAGTACAAGGGTAGGAGAAGCGATGAGATATACCTTCTTGAGCTAGATATTGTGTGAAGGCATTGGAGAGATACTCCCTGCCATGATAAGTCTGCAGTTGTTTCAATTTTAAACCAGTGAAAGTTTCAATTTCAGCTTTGTACTGAAGGAAGGCTTGAAAAGCTTGTGATTTGGTATGAAGTACATAAATGCAAGTATATCGAGTGAAAGCATCCACAAAAGAAATATAATATGTGAAACCATGATAGGATGTATATGGTGCAGGGCCCCAAATGTCACTGTAAACCATTTCTAAAGGAGCATGAAAATGGAATTCATCTAATTGATAAGGCAACAAGTGCATTTTAGCCTGACAACAATGTTCACAAACACCAGATTTTATTGAAGCAGAGGAAATGAGTAGATTACACTTGTTCATTACAGAAACAACAATCTTAGATGCACAATGACCAAAATGTTTGTGCCATAAATTGTAAGTATCTAATTAGAAAGCATAAGTAGTAGGTACTAAAATACATGAGATAGAATTTGGTGAAAATATATGACTATTCTTAGGTGTAGATTTTGTGACAGCAATGTTATCAAACTTGTACACCCCATTATATGGAGCTCCTTGTAAAAGAATCTCCTGAGTGTCCTGAGATTTCACATAACAAACTTAGGATGAAACTCAAAAAATCAAACATTATCAGTGGCAAACTTGTGTACACTCACTAAATTTTGTGTAATTTCAGGAACAAGTAAAAGCTGATTCAAAAGAAAACGTTTCTTTGAAGCTAAATTCACTAAATATGAGTGTCCAACATGAGAGATACTACTAACTGATCCATTACCTAGAAGGAGTTGGTCTGTACCAAGAAATTCAAAGGGAGCCAAAATAGAGTGTGCATCATTTGTGACATGATTGCTTGCCCCCATGTCAGGAAGCCAGCTTGTATTTGAGAAAGTGGATGGAGCAGCCATGTAAGTCCTTGGATTGTAATAGGTAGTAGGGGGTAGCAAGATTCCAGATTGAATTGGTGCTCTTGCATTAGAAGATGGAGCTTGATATTGTTGATCAAAGCGATGAAAACATGAGTGCAGTATGTCCTGTCCTTTCACAGACTTGACAAATCGGTCTAGAAACAGAATTTGCAAACCTGCCTCTGTTAGAATTTATTCCTCCTCGACCTCTTCTTAGAGCATAATTTGTGGTATTTGGTGGTCTAGGAAAGGAAGATGGTGATTGAGTATAGTGTGCTTGTATCGTTCCCAAAGCAGTCTTTTTAAATCTTTCAATCATTTCTTCATGTCCAAGAAGAAGTGCTTCAGCTTCAATAAGAGTAATGGATTCAGATTTTTCCATTACTGTTGAGAGATACAAAGCATAGTCTTCATTAAGACCATCTATAATGGCTGATATGTGATCTTCTAGGAAAAGAGTATAGCCTATTAATGCCATGGAATCAACAATTGTTCGAATCTTTTTGAAATACTCATTTGTTGTCATACCTTGTTTCTTTACCGACTTCAATTCATTCTTTAATTGCTGAATCTTGATCTTGGAGGTCTTTGCAAAATATTCAATGATAGTTGTCCAAGCTTAATGCGCATACTTGCAAACCAGCATTCGATTCTTAAATGTGAGGTCCAGAGAAGAAAGGAGCCATGTCATAAGGTAATCATCTTTTTGCTTCCAAGTAGTATAAGCCTTTGATTCTGTACCCGCTTCTCTGGCAGATTCAGATTCAAATTGTAATGAAATCTTGTCAGCAGAAAGATGATCAGTAAGACCATTAGCATTGATAACGTGAAGGGCAAGCTTCTGCCAGGTTCAAAAGGTGTTTTTAGTCAATTTGTCAAGAACAGGTGCAGTAAAGGGTTGAGAAAAAGGAGAAGAAGAAGAAGAAGAAAAAGGAGTGGGTGGGTTCTAATGAGGGATTGAAGCCATGGATCTCTCACCTATGCTCTTGATACCATGAAAGAGTGTTCAATGGAACAGAGAGATGAAGTGAATTATCTATCTATCATTGAGTAATTGGATGTTATACAATATATGAGGCAACTTTGCTATATATATAGCAAGCTACTACAATTCTGTTAAAATAGAATTAACAAAATTAAAAACAAGATAGGTTAGACTTAACTGTCACTTAACAAGTGTGACTTGATCTTTTTTATCTTGATCTTAATCTATTATATTACATACTTTATCTCTATTATCTTAAATTAATGTATGAGGAGCCAATATAATTAATATACAATGTGTACAATAAGAGTATTTTTGAAATTAACATTAAATGATAATTAAATTAATTAATTACAAAATTATTTCTAATTTTAAATACAAAGTAAATAAGAATTCCAAACAGTTATGAACACCTCTCTCTCTCTCTCTCTCTCTCTCTCTCTCTCTCTCTCTCTGGTGCCGCTGAAGACCAAGCTGTACCCTAACCCCAACGAGGAGCTTCCAAAGAGTGAGACGAATTAGTACACGACGCAGTTTCCAAGACCGAATTTAATGAATCCCTTAGCAAAGAAGAAGGCGAGGCAGACGAGCCACAAAGATCGGGTCGCCAAAGCCTGAGAACACCGTCAATGTTTGGTTTTTAATTGTTGTTGTGTTTAATTAGTGGATCATGCTACTAGTTTAATCTTCATGGTTATTAGCAGATGGGTGTGTGGTTTATTGTTATCCCATCGTAGAAGACCCTTCATCGTGGAAGGAAATCTTGTGATTTATAGTTGTTTTAAAAGTTTGTCTTGTTTGTTTTCATTTTTTCTTCTATAACAATTATTTTAATTCTGATTATAGCTTCTTTGGCCGTACCTCAGAGATGTTTTTTATAATTTATTGTGGATATTATTTACTGCCATATTATATTTTTTTCAGAGTCACTCTGTAAAGATTTATAAGGTTTGAGATAGCTAATTTGCGTACTTATATTCATATTTCATATCATATAATTTTTTGGGTTTTGGCCTTTTTGTCATATTTCATATCACCATGGAGAGTAGCAAATAGTCCTTCTTTCCCAGGTGTATCAATGCTTGCAAATGTTAGGAAGTCATTTATGGCTATTGGCTAAGAATATCATTTGGATTGCTGGTGCTGGTCTTTTGATATTTATTTTATTAGGCGTTTGTATTTTTATGTTGTGGTGTTTTAAGCGAAGGCCAGAGAAAAAAAAATACCAAGAAGCAAAATATTGGTGTCTTCGAAAGTCCTTTACATAAACCTACTTGAAGTGACACTTCCTTTGAAGCAACCAATAGGAAGAAATTCTTTGTTGGGAGACTGTATTTAGCGGAAGGGATTCTTTATTGGGAGACCGTATGTAGCGAAAGTTTTATATATGCATGTAAATGTTTATTTTTCATATAAATGAAATATTTTAATGTATTTAATGGCCAATTTAGGATGGTCATTTTAATAGGTATGCGAATAATTATTTTAATTTTTATGTAGATGATTATTTTGATTGGATTGAGTTTGGTTATATATAATTAAAATATGTTGGATGTTCAATTCATTAAGTATGCAAATGATTATTTTTATTTTTAAGTGGATGATTATTTTTACTAAGGGTGAATGGGATGATTATTGATGAAGGTGGGAGTGGCCGCCGATTGAAAAAGAAGAGGGTATTGGAATGAAATGTTTTGATAAATTAAGATTTTGGATGATTAATTTTTTGAAATAATTAATTGAATTTTTTAAAAATTTTAAATTTAAAATTAAAAAATTTAAAATTTAAAATTCAATGTGAAATAATTAAATAAGAATTTTTGAATTTAGAATAATTTGTGGACAGATTTTTATTATTTATCCTTATTAGACTAAATAATTAGCTCATTATACACATTATACAGATATCTCATTAGTTCCTAGCAAGATTCTATATGTGTATTAATATTGATGTACAAGTTTTTAATTGGTTATTTTCATATGCAATAATGAGTGAAAATTTCTTAATTAATTTCTTTTGTATATTTTATTAGTTTCTTTTAACTTTTCAAACTTGATGAATTATTTTACTATTAACTTCTTTTAGCTTAAAGAGAAAATAGGCTAATACATACATGATCAAAACAAAATTTGTTATATTTTTGTTTACGTAATTTCACATACTACTAGATCTAATTATTATATTTACATACATAAAAATACATTTGTTAAAAAAATGTAATAAGGAATTGATTTTTTAGTCAATATAAGACAAATTTTTAAATTTTAAAATTTAAATTCTAAAAGAATTACAAGTTCTTATAATTAAAAAGGAAAAAGGGAAAAAAAAATACCGATTACTTAAAAAACATATATTTTTTTATATTTTCACAGAATAAATGGAGACCAATTGAGAGAAAAGAGATTGTGGGTAGTAGTAGCAACAGGAGAATTGACTATGCAGTATGCACTGAAGTGTTAGCATGCACCTTCCACATAGACGATCCCTTGTTCCCTTCCACGTACCAAATTTGTTCTTCTCTATCACCTATCACATGTCACCGCCCCTGTTTCCTATCATATCATATTCTATTCTAAACTCTACACACACATATATATAGACGTCACCCATCTCCATATTCCATCAACAAAACACAACACAACGCTACCCATATTCTCTCATTAACAACCCACACCAATGGAACAATCTGCCTCCTCCACTCTCACCGGACTTCTCCGCCGGGCAGCCGATACCTTCCCCTCGCGTCGCGCCATCTCTGTCGCCGGCAAGTTTGATCTCACCCACTCCCGCCTCCAACATCTCGTCGATATCGCAGCCAACCGCCTCATCTCTGCTGGCATCAAGCCCGGCGATGTCGTGGCTCTCACCTTCCCCAACACCGTCGAGGTTCGCCTCTCAAATTAAATATTTTTTATATTTTCTTTGTTCCATTTTATTTTGTTCAACAAATTAAATATTATTTATTAATTTTTAATATTTTGCAGTTTGTGATAACCTTCTTAGCTGTTATTCGAGCGCGTGCGACTGCAGCGCCACTTAACCCCGCGTACACTGCGGAAGAGTTCGAGTTTTATTTATCAGACTCAGAATCCAAACTTCTAGTAACTTCTTCTGAAGGAATCAAGCCGGCTCAAGCCGCGGCTTCCAAGCTCACCATCCCTTGCGCCGCGGCTTCATTAAATACACCCGAACAAGCCGATAATGAAGCAGCCGAAGCCGAATTCACCCTCTCCCTCAGCCACCGTCCTGACTCGGACTCTAACTCGGACCACGACTCGCTCTCCGGACTCACCAACGATCCTTCCGACGTGGCGCTCTTCCTCCACACCTCCGGCACCACGAGCCGCCCCAAGGGCGTGCCGCTGACTCAGCACAACCTCTTTTCCTCCGTTCGCAACATCCAATCGGTGTACCGACTCACTGAGTCAGACTCGACGGTGATCGTGCTCCCTCTCTTCCACGTCCACGGCTTAATCTGCGGATTACTCAGCTCTATCGGCGCCGGAGCAGCCGTAGCCTTGCCGGCGGCGGGGAGATTCTCCGCGTCGACGTTCTGGAAAGACATGATCAAGTACAACGCCACGTGGTACACCGCGGTTCCAACGATACACCAGATCGTACTTGATCGCCACCAGAACAACCCCGAACCGGTTTACCCGAAGCTCCGGTTTATTCGTAGCTGCAGCGCGTCGCTGGCACCGGCTATTCTGGGTCGGTTGGAGGAGGCTTTCGGTGCACCGGTTTTGGAGGCTTATGCGATGACGGAAGCCTCTCATTTAATGGCTTCGAATCCGTTGCCGGAAGATGGGCCCCACAAGGCCGGGTCCGTTGGAAAGCCCGTGGGGCAAGAGATGCGCATATTGGATGAAACGGGCCGGGTCTTGGAGGCTGAGGTTAACGGTGAGGTTTGTATTAAGGGTCCCAATGTGACGAATGGTTATAAGAATAACCCAGATGCTAATACGGCGGCGTTTCAGTTTGATTGGTTCCATACCGGTGATCTTGGTTACTTTGATTCTGACGGCTATTTGCATATTGTGGGTCGGATCAAGGAGCTCATTAACCGTGGAGGTATTTATTTATTTATTTATTTCTAACAAGTTTAATTTTGATTCATGGACAAAATTTGACGTAATAATCTAGTCAGATTTAAATGTGAAAATAACCTTTGTTAATACCATAATATATGATTAGTTGTTATTTTCTACAAGTAGAATAGTAGGAATAACGTTGGTTTTCTCTTTGCATGGGAATGAGATGACAGCTGAGAATTATTCTAATCATCTGATGTCTAGGTTGAGAAAATCAGAGTACATTGAAATTTCTTACAATTGCATAATTGCATTGAATTTTGATTTTGGGATATTGTGTATTTGAATTAAATACTGCTTGTTTGGAGGTCTTTGGCCACGAGTCAGATGACGCGTGGGTTTTCTTGTTGTGTTATAATTTGTTATCTAGTAAACATTCAAGAAGCTTTTGCGCGTTGGATTATTGTTACAAGATTTTGACATGTTGAATTCAATTCAATCAAGTACGTAGCAGTTTGAAACGGTTGGAAAATCAGAAGTGAAACTGACTTTTTCCTTACCTGATAGTCCAAGGAGTTGAACAATATTGGTTGAAGTTGGCTTTCCTAGTTTGGTATCAAGCTGGTTATGAGTTGTGTGGCGGTGTGATAGTGATGTTAAATAGCTTTTTGATTTGATATTATCTTCTTGATAGATGCAATTGTTGTCAATTATGACCCACTAAATCAAACCACAGCAATCTGTACGTTACCAACTTATATTACATAGAAATTATGCATGATTATAGATTGAATTATTGATTGAGTTTTATATATTTTGTAGGAGAGAAAATATCACCAATAGAAGTGGATGCTGTCCTCCTATCTCATCCTGATATTGCTCAGGCGGTTGCTTTCGGAGTTCCCGATGACAAATACGGCGAGGAGGTATGTATTTTTCTTATTTTGTTTTTTTGGGCCTTCCATTCCTTTGTCTTTTTCCCCCTTACCAATCTAACCCAAATAATAATGGAACTCTCAAAGATTAAAACAGTTGTCCCACTTTGTTTCACACACTTTATTTATTTTCATACACCATACAATAAGTGCACAACAGCCATTTTTACTTTATTATAATCAATGAATGAGTTTCACATACATAACTCATATGCCTGAGGCCCTACCATGTGGGGTCACGTGTACCTGAAAGTTGAATTGATCTGAGGTTTTATGTGGTGTTCAATTTCTTTTGCTTTGTATGCTTCTACAACTAGGTAAAGGTCACGCTTTAATCACGTTAGTAACATTATGTGGCGTACAAAACATTGCTGATTGTGAAGCTCAAGCTCCAGAACTAATATAGAAGTTTGGCAAATGGAATATGCTACCAAATATGAAATTATCAATTTGCTAACTTCTTTCTCCACCGAAAAATAGCAATAAAATAAATAATTTATGGTCCATGTGTCTTGAAAGCGATTTCCCATGGTTTATGATCCACTACACTTTAACCTTTAGATCCCGTAAAAAAAATAAAAATAAATAAATAAATAAACTTTAGATGCCTTTCTTGTTAGGGAAAGACAGCTACTTATACCTGTAGACTGTAGTAGCCAGTTGTTTTGTTGACATGTGAATTGTGAAATACTTTATATGACGTTTATAGCATTTCTATTTTGAAAGAATTTAATTTCCTTTGAAATACAATGTTTCGAAGATTAATATGTAACTGCTTAAGAGATGTGTAAACACCGCACTTTGTTTTGTTTGTATACTAGGCTATATAGATAGATATGCATGAACTTATGAACTTATCAACTTTGAGTTGATCTTGGATACATATATTTTTTTTCCCTTTGTACAGATAAACTGTGCAATCATCCCAAGAGAAGGGTCAAACATTGATGAGGAAGAGGTGCTGAGATTTAGCAAGAAGAATCTTGCATCTTTCAAAGTCCCCAAGAAGGTCTTCATCACTGATTCATTGCCCAAGACAGCCACTGGCAAGATTCTACGCCGCCTAGTAGCTGAACATTTTGTCTCTCAAAAATGATATGCTTGCTGGAGTGCCTCACCTTAAACCTTTCCTACCTGGCCAATAAAGGGTTGGAGTCTATAATTATTCATAAATGTTGACAATGTTGGCATTATGAGGAACAAAAAAGAAACATGCAATTAGCATTCAACATTGTAATTTTATGATTGTGAGGGGTTTACAGATTACAACGCAACGTTTTTACATGGGATTAATTTTGTGATGAGATATAGAATACTAATAGTGTGTTGATTTTGTAGGCAAATTCTAAAACTTGAATTTCTTAATTCTATACTTTGGATAAGTGAAGATAACACATGTACCAGGAGAATACGAAACAAGCATCCGAGAAACAATTATATAACTGTTAGTGCTGGTTACGAGAATCCAGTTTAGAATCAATAATCCAATTTAGAATCAATAATCAATCATCTACACTGATCTACATCCCTCCAATTCGTTAACCGCTTCATCATACCGAAGCTCTTGATCCAAGTGTTAGAAATGACAAAAAGCAAAATCACATTCATTCCAATATTTAGTAAGATCACCTTAAGTTAAAATCAACAGGAATGCACCATGCAACACATAACCACCTAGGCTTCAATCAATCAGTTTAGAAAGTGTTAAACATAATTAGAAAGGAAATAATACTACAAGTCTACCACTACAGTACCCATAAGGATATAATAGAACAAGTCAACTCCCTTTCCAGGCAGAAAGGGGAAAAAGGAAAAACATCAAATCCCACAGCACACAGAACAACACACAGTTCAATTACACTACTACTTAAGCCTCTTCCTGAACATCCTCATCTTCATAGTCTTCATATTCTTCGTCATCAGCAGTGGCATCTTGGTATTGCTGGTACTCAGCTACAAGATCATTCATATTGCTCTCAGCTTCTGTAAACTCCATCTCATCCATACCTTCACCAGTGTACCAATGCAAGAAAGCCTTTCTGCGGAACATGGCTGTGAACTGCTCACTCACCCTCCTAAACATTTCTTGAATGGAGGTGGAGTTGCCAATAAATGTTGACGCCATTTTCAAACCAGATGGTGGAATGTCACACACTGTGGATTTGACATTGTTGGGGATCCACTCAACAAAGTATGATGAGTTCTTGTTCTGGACATTGAGCATCTGCTCATCAACCTCTTTGGTGCTCATCTTGCCACGGAACATCGCAGATGCAGTCAAGTAGCGACCATGACGGGGATCAGCAGCACACATCATGTTCTTGGCATCCCACATCTGTTGTGTCAACTCAGGTACAGTGAGCGCTCTATACTGCTGTGACCCACGAGATGTGAGTGGGGCAAAGCCAACCATGAAGAAATGCAATCGAGGGAAAGGAATGAGATTCACGGCCAGTTTGCGAAGATCTGAATTGAGTTGACCAGGGAATCGAAGACAGCAAGTTACTCCACTCATGGTAGCAGAAATTAGATGATTCAAGTCTCCAACTGTGACAGAATACGCCAACGCAAATTTAGAAAAATAATCAGAAAAATTCAAATGTCAGTGGAAATATGCATGCAAACTTAAGACAGACATGTTAGTTAGAAAGCAGAACATAAACTCACAGCTGGGAGTAGTGAGCTTCAAGGTGCGGAAGCAGATGTCATAAAGAGCTTCATTGTCCAGAACCATGCACTCATCGGCATTTTCAACAAGTTGGTGAACGGAGAGAGTAGCATTGTAAGGCTCCACAACAGTGTCTGAGACCTTAGGGGATGGGAAAACAGAGAAAGTGAGCATCATTCGATCAGGGTACTCTTCCCTGATCTTAGAAATAAGAAGTGTTCCCATTCCGGAACCGGTTCCTCCACCCAATGAGTGGCACACTTGAAACCCTGCAAAAACAAGCAAGATTTTAAGCTCGTTGCTCACCAGTTACTCAAAACACAGATAACAAGAAATTTCAAATAGAAATCAAACAATAGTCATCATAACGTAGCACGCTCGCTCCTATTCACGCACAAAATATTTACATAACATGAAGAAAATAACAAACAAATTATGCACATTTTCATATCACAGATTAGTATGATTTAGTTACTATGATATTCTAAACCATGGTGGCGATTTTACGTAAATTACATAATAAATCAAAAAGAGCTGCCATGGTACCACAGTTGCATATCAGAGTTTAAAGATGGTATTGCTCGTAACACAGTTGAATATCAGGCATACGAGTTATCACTCGTTAGTAGTAGTGGTAGAAAACGGAGTCCCAAGGAAATAATAAAAACGAAGACAACAAAAAAAGCTAGATTATTAGTATTTGCACTTCTTTTTATCATTTTGATATTTTAAATTTGAACTCAAAATCGGTCGCATCTACTACGGATTTATTGAAAAATGTTCTCACTATACTGATAATTTTTCAAATATTAGTAAAAAAAATGAGAAGTAGCAAATCTATGTCAGAAATGAAAAATCGAAGCTCAAAAAATAAAAAACGAAACAAGCAACACATCATCATCCAGATCAGCAACCAAGAACTAAACCCTAACACATTGCAAGTTCAAACGCAAACCAAAACACAAATTAGAAGCACCATTGACTTCACGACTTACCTTGAAGGCAGTCACAGTTCTCAGCTTCCTTCCTCACCACATCGAGAACCGAATCGATCAACTCAGCTCCTTCTGTGTAGTGTCCTTTCGCCCAGTTGTTCCCTGCCCCGGACTGCCCGAAAACGAAGTTATCAGGCCTGAAAATCTGCCCGTACGGCCCGGATCTGACGCTGTCCATCGTCCCTGGCTCTAGATCCATGAGCACCGCGCGTGGAACGAACCTCCCGCAACTCGCTTCGTTGTAGTAGACATTGACTCGCTCGAGTTGCAACTCGTTGTCGCCTTGGTACCTTCCGGTGGCGTCGATCCCGTGCTCAGCGCACACCACTTCCCAGAACTTTGCTCCGATCTGGTTCCCGCATTGGCCTCCCTGGATGTGCAAGATCTCACGCATCTTCGAAGCTGAGTTAAACGACCGAGTTCTAGAGAGAGTGAGGTAGTGAGTAAGTGAGTGAGTGACTCGGTGAAGAACAAATCTGAGAAATGAAGTTGACGTTAGAGAAGGGTTTGTTTTTTTTTATAGGTGGGAATGTAACGGGCCTATGACGGCGTTAACCTGGGGTGTGGAGGCTAACGGGGCCGTTGGGCGTTGGGTTCAAAAAGTGGGAATTTAAATTTTGAATCTGAATGGGGAGTTATCCTGTGTTGTTGCGCTTATTTATTTGATGAATCACTAACCGTTGGATATCTTTGTCTGTACGTAACAGTGATCTCTGTACGGTTGAGATACCTTTCAGGTTTGGGGCCGTGAATGAGAGGATTGAGGCCCTTATTATTCTTTTTTTTTTGCGTTTGGGCTTTCGAAGAGCTGGAAACAGTGCACGTGATATATGGGCTGGATCACGTGAGTGGCACTTGTCTTGCTCAAGCTTTTTAATTTTTTATCCCCTTTCGAATTTTCTATTCAGACAAAAAACAAAAATAAAAGAGGGAGAGAATTTTACAGGCAATGATGCAAGGACAGAACATAATTCTCCTGCCAAAGGAACTATTTTCTCTCAAAAACAAATGTAATGTTAATTTTCAATATTTGTTGTTGTGTTTTTTTTAATACAAAATATGAAAATGTTAAATCTACTTACTATTAAAAAGAATGTTAGAAAAATAGTACAAGTTATTATTTTTTACCAACAATAATTAAAAATGCAAACTAAAAATATATTATTAGATTATTCTAAAAATATTAGCTAAAAATAATAAATAAGGTTGGTCCTAAACAAATTTTTCATCCTTAATTGATAACATAATACATTGGTACTTGCTGTTTCAATATATTGAGGCCTGAAATCATTATACTAAAAGATTGGACATGTTAGCTATTTTGTACTTAGTGATGATTATTGTCGAAAAAAAACCAGATTTATTTTGTAAAGTTTCATTTGTTTCCAAGTGTAACAATGGGATCGGAGTTAGAGCCATTCTACTTTGTTTCACGTTAGCCAAAATTGATGGTGGGGCTGTTGAAGAAAAAGTATAGTATAAACAATAAATAATGTAGAGAGTAGGATCTTCTTTTTGTACCATTGACAACAACTGAAGCAAAGGTCTTCTTCATAGACAGTGACCACTGATCACACACAACCCTTCTTCACAAAGCTATGCCCACCTTTCATTCACTTTTCATCCTCTCAAATAATAATAATCTTCATCATTATATAAATTATTTTATTGTTCCTTGAGTTCTCATTATTGTTCTTAATATATAACTCGTCCATGCTAAACACCATGTATATCCCATAAGCCGCAATTGGCTTAGGGTAAACATTCAGGTGCAGTCGACTTCACATTCTTAAACATGCAAATGTAACTGGTAAAATAAAAAATCAAATTAACATAAATAAAATATTAACTATTAAGGTACCATTGATTTAACAATGTGATATCATATATTATTATTAAATAAAAATAATGAAATTCTAGTAACACGTTTTTAACATGTATGTATTTTCTGCTTTTCTTTTCTTTCTATTTTTTTTTTCAAGCAATTTGCGAAGCGCATGCAATGGAAATAATTGATGGATAGAAATATAGTACCTTGTTCATTTGTGGATGTGATAATTCATGGTAGTTTAGCTATATTTTGACCCTTGTTTCCTCCCTCGAAATTCTCTTGCCCCCTCAGTTTTTATCTCTCTGCTTTCATATAATCCTTTTTCCAACCAAAATAAGAAATTAAGAATCTCTTACCCTCTCTCTCTATCTGTTCTTTCTTCCTTTCTTTCTCATTTCTCTTAGGACTTTTTTTTAGCATCGGCAGCAACATGGTACGATTTTTTCAATGTTTCTATCTCCCTCTATCTTAATCAATATAGCTCTTCATTGTATTCTCAAGCTCATGCATTTAAAAGAATGTGCAATATAATAATAATAATAGTGTTAATGGTCAAATTAAACCTAAAGGATGAATTATTTTTTAAATTTGTTCCTAAAAAATTTTATTAATCAAATTAGTTCTTTAAGTATTACAAATTAATTATTTGTGTCGTTCTAACATGTCTAATTGGACGTTAGATGTTATGTATGTTGTCTGTTAATATTCTTTATCATTAATCAATGAAGTAACTAAAAGATGTTAGTTTATAATTTTTGAAGGACTAATTTGATAAGCAAAATCCTTCACGAACAAATTTGAAGAACGAGTTATTTTTTAAAAATTTAATTTTGACATATTGTGAGTGTAAAACCCATTTTACACCTGTACACAATCACATAACGCCACGTTCGGGTGAATAATCATCCAAAAAATGATTGTGATTGCATAACTATGTAGACTTAATTTTGTTTCATGAAATGACGTGTAGGCGAACGCGGCGTCAGGAATGGCAGTTAGCGATGAATGTAAATTGAAATTCTTGGAGTTGAAAGCAAAGAGGAATTCCCGTTTCATTGTATTCAAGATTGTGGATCAAGCAGTGGTGGTGGACTCCATTGGAGGCCCACAAAATACTTACGATGATTTCACGAAGGCTCTGCCTCCAAATGAGTGTCGTTATGCTGTCTTTGATTTTGATTTCACCACTCATGAGAATTGCCAAAGAAGCAAGATTTTCTTCATTGCCTGGTAATTAATTATAGTTCCACAAACTATTACTTATATCACAAGGTAACAAAAACTTGCCACTAAATAAATGACCATCATACTCGAATTCAAGGTATAATCACTACAATCTTAGTCATGATCTTGTACCATGGGACTCATAAGTCATAAGTTCAAATCTAAGATCAATGGTTTAAATTAGGGTATATTCTTTAAATATCATTAATTCATATATAAAGAACAGAAATAATTTGAAAACACACAAAAAAATTATCTATCAAATTAACCATAATATATTTATATATAAATATATGTTGTTTAATATATTTTTAATATAAATTTCATATTTTAATTTATATATTATACGAATAACTGATTTGATGATTGAATTTTGTATATAATCTAAGTAATATGGTTGAATATATAAAGAATGTTTGATCCAAAATGAATATTATTTATTGAAGGATAAAATAATAAACATTAATAGTTTGATGATTATTTAAAGGTAGAAATTTGGGTAGTGCTAGGGAGACAAAAAAAAAAAACAGACAGAATTTGCCTTATTTAGTATTTATTAATTGTCGCAACAATTAATGAATGCTAAATAAGACAAGTTATGGCTGTTTTTGGTTGATTTTCTTTGGCTATCAAACATTTTCGTAGAAATTTACATGCAGTTATTTTCATGTGAAGTTGCTAGTTGAAAATTCTTAGATACAATTTAGTCGACGATGTCAAATCATTTAACGATTTTTAACTAACAACTTCACATAAAAATAATTGTACGTCACCTTATTCGAAACACAAGAATTTCACCTAGAATTGCATTCAATTTAATTATAGTATCAATAAGTTTGATTTATACATGGCAAACAACCCAAATAAGAAAATATTTGGTACAAGATAGAACTCTAGGAAAGAGCATATACATATAGCTAGAAATGGAAATGTGAGGGTGATGTCTTTAACTTTGTTTTATGTTTCTAAACTAATGTGTAGGTCTCCAGATTCAGCAAAGGTGAGACAAAAAATGGTGTATGCGAGCTCCAAAGACAGGTTCAAGAGAGAACTTGATGGTATTCAGGTTGAGTTGCAAGTAACAGATCCTAGTGAAATGAGCATGGACATCATAAAAGCTAGGGCATACTAATTAATGAGCTAGCTAAATATATAACTATAACATTGTTCTTCAATTTTCTTTCTTTGATGCTTTCATTTTCTTTGTTCCTTTGGATGAAAAGTTCAGAACTTTAGTTCAATGTATTATAGGTTCGTTTATTGTATATAGTAACAGTGCACTCTACTTTTATTTACCATTTACAAACTTGAAATTATGTGTAATAGATCTGTCATTGTTGATAGATATTATTGTAATTGAATGGTTAGTTTTTATTTTAATATATTGTCATGTATGATAATCAAGGAATGCACCTTACTAAAGAAAATTGGAAGGACTAATCTTACTTAACGATGATAATCTAAGATTAGTAGGGCATACAAATTTAATCTAGAAAATTCTATGGTACTTGTAAAATTTATGTCTAATGTGTCTAAAAAGTGAGGGATAAAAAAGTGATGAATCTCATTATTTATTTTTGTGTCAAATTAAATAGTTAAAAAATTAAACATGTGAGAACGTATTTTTAATATATTAATTAGTCAATTATAAAAAGTAAATGCTTATACCTAAATATGGTTGAAAGTCATCGTTTAATGAATGAATACTATAGCAACTTATTAACTGATTGAATTGTTACAGTATTTTTAATATTAGTTTTAATTTTATTTTTATTTTGAGTCTTACAAGATGACATATAAATATTTGTAAGATTATATATTATAAATAATTTTATTAATTTTTTATTAAAATAATATTATATCTCTAAGGTGATACCAAATTTATTTTATCAATTAATTTTAATATAAATTTTAATTTTAAATTAATTCACTTCTTTAAAATGTTAAAAATGATATTATAAAAATATTTTATTGGAAATACTCTTAGATTTGGATTAAGACTTCCACAACATAAAAGTTGATTATTCACATGATCAAAAAATTGGAAAATACAATACAATTTACATTCTCATGCATGGCACCATTTCAATAATTTGTTATCACAATTATTTTTATCTCTATAAGAAAATAGACCCACCATTCAAAACTATCTGTAGTTTACCATTATTAAAGAAAGTAACAAGAACTACAATAATGACATTGTGGTAACTTATTAGACTTAATTAGATAACTACTTAAAAAAAAGCACATTAAGATTTTATTCCTTTCCAACATAAACATAAGTAAATAACGAAACTACATGACAAACAAATGAAAATTCAGAAGTAGCACTGTAATTTGTACCACATGTTATCAAAGAAATGAAAATAGACAAATCTCCATGATTTATAAATGTAGAAAAGAACAATTATTCCCCCAAATCCCATGATGGATCTAAAACCCATAATCACAAAGAACCAATTTATTTCAATCCCATTGTTCTCTCTTCTATTGTCACTAATACCAGGAACCTTCTCATTCAAACTGCAGTTGACTGTTAAAGATAAAATTATTACCAATAAAACTTGATATTTTAAAAGTTTGAAGACATGCAAGTTTAGCACTGTGAAAGAAAGGAGAGCTTGCATGCTTCTAAAACCTTTCAAGCATCAAATTTTGTTGGAAGCATTGATCATGCTGCTTGCAACTAACACATATATTAGAATATAAGTTTGTATTGTAAATTATGTTTTGAGTGTGAATGTGATGAGCAACTTCCTTAAACTTTCACCTATTTATAGTGCCACCCACACACACATGTGATGAGTAATTTTTTTTCCTTCAGATTTTTCTTTCTTTCTCTTAAACTTTATTATTCATTCACCGTTTTTGTTGACTAAAGAAAAGAAACGTTTTTTTAAAAATAAGGAAACTTATTACACATACTATTAAGAACGTCCTTTCCAAAGTATATGCCACATAATTTAATAGTAAAAATTCGGGTGCAGTTAACTTCATCTGAAGTTAATAATTAATAGTCGTTAGACGATTATAATTTAGTCAAATTTGTCAAATTATTTAACGATTTTCAATTATCAACTTAACATGAAATTGTCTGTACCTAAATTTTCACTTAATTTAATATAAAAACGGAAATTAAAATTTATTTCATGTGTCTACATATATGGCTTGTTTGGGTGAGTTTTTAAGAAAATATCTTTTTTCGAGTTATCTTTTTTTAAAAGATCTTATAGAAAAGTAAAAGTAAGTTTATGTTTGGATATCTCATGTAAAAAAGTCTTTTTATCTATCAATTATGTTTGGGTATAACAATATAAAAGTACTTTTTTGTTTATTTATTACATGAAAAATATCTTTTTTTATTTTACTAGTACTTTTATTTTTACTACTAGAAATTTGCCAAACACATTAAAAAATAAAAAAAGATTTTTAACAAAATAATGACGTCCAAACATGTACATAAACTACAAAAAGTAATTTATAAGTGATAAAACAAATACCATAGACGGATTATTATTGTTTAAAAAATAAACGTCTTAACTTTATTTTTTCTCAAATTTAATATAATGAAAATTTATTTAGTAAAAGTTTATAAAATCTTATATATTACGTTAGCACGGTATGTTATATTTAAGTCTTCGTTGAGTTACTCGCAGTGACGTTGAAGGTTAAGTGAAGTAGTAATATTATGAAAGTCAAGTCAAGCCAATAAAAACAAGAATAATTATTCAAGTTTGAATGTTTGAATGTTGAAGTTTCTTACCTATTTCTTAATTTTCAAGAGTTTGATACTCTCTTTATTTCCTTCAGTAACATTTCTACCACATATACATAGTCTTTCACTTAATTACTAATCAATTATACAAAGGAAAACATGGAAGAAAATAAAAATGGTTTAATTACCCATTACACACGACTCCTAAAGTCTTCCAACCAACACGTAATTGAGTAAAATTTTCAAGAAGTGATATTGAAAGTTAAGCTAATAATAAAAGCAAAAGTACGTACGTCCATTATGGGATACAATTATACACTCTCGAACACGCAATTTTGCAATTTTGAGGTTTAATTTCTTCGGTCTTTTTTTTTCTAAAGAGAGATTAATTAAAAAAAAAATATTCAGTAGTTAATAGTTACTTTTAAATTTTAAAAGATATTTTGTTAAATATAATTGTGATTTTTTGTGTTTATTAAAAATTATTTTTAATTTAATACTCGTTCAAAAAGCATATCCATGATGATGAATAATAGATTGGTTATGTTACACTGCGTTTGGTTAGTGTGTCTGTCTGGGCAAGACATAGACACGGTAGAACGTGTCTGGTGTTTGGTTAGTGAGACACAAAAATTGGAGATACACGCATACCCATAAGCATACACAGTATACATGTTTTTAGTGTCTCAATAAAATGGTGAGACACGGAACAAAAGCCTTGGACACAGATCTAAAATTTTATTTTTGGACCATTTTATCCTCATCAATTTTTTAAAATTCCAAATATCTCCTTCTCTATTTACAAACCCTAATAAGTTCTCAGCCCTTGTCATTTGTTTTCTGAAGCATCGTGGATTCTCCATTGTATGTATGCGCTGGTCGATTTTGTGAAACTTGTTGTTATTCTATGAAAATCTCCTTCTCCTTTTCATAAACCCTAACTAGTTCTAATCTCTTCTCCTCTGTTTTCTTGCTTTTGCAGCTTTGTAAATCTTCTTCACTTGTGTGTGTTGTTCGATGTGCTGAAGCTTTCTATTGTTCTATCACAAGATTTCTCCTTCATCTGTGCTAGAAAACTCAGCTCAAGGTTTGAAATAATCGTAATCTTCTTGTTTGTTTGTATGTTGTATTTGTATGTTGCTGTATTGGATATCCAATTTTTTTTTGAACACTTATGTGTTGGGTAATCTTCTATTTTGGATATGTATTTTTAATGGGGTTTAGTTGAAGTATTATGTCATAGTATTATGGTTCAATTTGAATCAGTTTGATGTTTCAAAATTATGAATTTGAGTCCATGTGAGAGCTTCTTGTACTTAGTCCCAATTGTATACTTGTTATCATAACGGAGCATTGTGTATCTCCACTTGATGACTTATTATTTAATTAGATCCCAATAATTTATTTGTTGTTTTGTTCATGGAATCTGAGCCCGCTGGTTGATTGCTTAGTTTTGATATTTATTAGTATATTTTTACCTTGAATTTTATTTCCGATTTATAGTCCAGAGAAAATTAGCAACTGTAATAAATTAAGAGTTCTCCATTTATGTATCAAAAACTGTTAGCTTGCTAATATGAGTAAGTGATTATCTAATGGGTGTTTTCTCTACTTGTAGTTTAGTTAAAATCATAAAGAAAAGTTTACTCTTGAGTGTTGTGAAACTGGGTTTTAGAATTTATTTTATTTTTATGCATTTATTTTTTATTGTTTCTTAGGAAGTGATGATGGATCGTTCTGAACAAATTAAGCTATGTGTTGGATATTACTGGATCATGAGAATGCAATCTGACACGATGATGTTGTTTCTTTTAGTTACTTTGTATATGTATATTAGGAATAGAAGGAGGGGTCATTCTTCAATTGGGCGAAGAGTGAACACATTGCCATTAAGGCGAGATGCATTAGATAGCATCATTGGGGCGGGTGGCGATAGAAACTGCATATGGGAGTTAAGAATGAGTTTGAATGCATTTGCTAATTTGTGTGAATTGCTACAAGTTCAAGGTGGGTTAGATGATGATGGTCATGTTGGCATAGGGGAGCAAGTAGCAACTTTCTTGATTATATTAGCTCATCATACCAAAAATCGCAGTGTACAAGTTAGGTTTTATAGGTCTGGTGAAACTGTATCTAGGTATTTTCATAAGGTGTTAGGTTCAGTTTTGCGTGTCCAAAGTGTGTTATTTGCAAAGGCAGACCCTGTACCAGAGGATTCTATAGATCCCAGATGGAAATGGTTTAAGGTAAGGTGTTGCATAAACTTTAAATTTGTCTTGGTCAACTTTATTTGTATGTAATAACTATTTTGTTTTGTCCATTTGATAGGGTTGTCTAGGAGCATTAGATGGAACTTACATAGATGTCACAGTCCCCAAGAGTGATAAATCTAGGTATCGGACAAGGAAATCTAGAATATCCACCAACGTCTTAGGAGTTTGCAATCGGAACATGAATTTCGTCTATGTCCTTAGCGGTCGGGAAGGATCGGCATCTGATTCAAGGGTACTTAGAGATGCCATTACTCGACGTAATGGCTTGAAAATACCTGTTGGTATGTTTAAATTAATCTCTTCATAAGTGCATTAGCTATCTATTAAAGAATTACGATATACCCCTTATAATTTTTTCATCCTTCCATTTTAGGGTCTTATTATTTAGTGGACGCTGGCTATACCAATGGTAGAGGATTTTTATCTCCTTATAGAAATGTCCGGTATCATATCAATGAGTGGGCTCAAGGCCACCGTGCACCACAAAATCGTCTAGAGTTATTTAATAAGAAGCATTCATCAGCTAGGAACGTGATTGAGCGGTGCTTTGGGCTGCTTAAGAAGAGATGGGCAATTCTACGAAGCCCCTCATTCTATCCAATTAGAATCCAAAGCCACATTATTATTGCGTGTTGTTTGTTACAAAATTTTATTCGTATGAACATGGATGTTGATCCCGAAGAAGATGCAACTCTTTTACCGGAGCATATACCCGTTGGAGATGACACTGTTGTTGATGAAGCCGACGTAATTGATGCTGTGGAAAGTAGTCATGAGTGGACTCAATGGCGTGAGGACTTAGCAACTGAGATGTGGGAAATATGGAGAGGAGAACATGGAGCATAGAGTTTCAAATTTTTCTTAGTTTTATCATATCTGCTTTGTTTCTCTTGAAATTATTTGAGTTTTTTTAAGGCGTAATGTATTTGCATAATAGGATTAATTACTTGTGTTCTAATTTGGTTGAAATTGTTGAATTATGTTGATATTCTACTAGTGATTATTTAAATTCTGTTGCAATTGTTAATTTATTGTAGTGTTACTTTGTTACAAATCTGCTAGCCAGTATTGATTTGCTAAAATTCTGCTAGTAACTTGATATTTATTGTGTAGTTGCTGTTATTGTAAGTCTGTTGCAATGCTGATAAAGATTCTGCTGTAACTCATTTATAATTCCGATAGTAACTCCGTTGGTCTGGTGTCTTTTTCCTTTATTGTGCAACTACATTATCCAGCATCAATGGCTTCCATACCACGTCAGTGGACTGAACAGGAAACTGAACAATTTGTGGTCTTCATGGAGGAATTGGTTGTTGAAGGCAAGAGGGCAGATGCCGGTCAATTTAAACCCGGAGCATTTCAAAAGCTGGCAGATAAGATGAATGAGAAGTTTCCTGGATGTGGCCTCACTGTGAAGCACATCAGAAATAAACACAAGCGACTAAAAGAAAAATATATGTATGTGGCTGAGATGTTGGGTTGTAGCGGCTTTGGATGGAATTCGGAAAAAATGTGTGTTGAAGTCGATAGCAAGCAAGTATTGGAAGCTTGGGGAAAGGTATGTTTTTCGTTTTAAATCACTCCTCTTGCAAGATCTTTAAACTTACAAATCTGAATTTCATTTTTTCTATGTTTATTAATATCGACCTTGGTTTATGGTATAGGGTCGCAACGTCACACTCTACACTCCTGGCAAGCCGTTTCCCTTGTTTGAACGTCTTGGCAATATTTTTGGTAAGGATAGAGCTACCGGTGTTGAAGCATGCAGTGGCAAAGATGCTGAAGAAGATGTTACTCCGGGATCTACATTTGCTGCGGCCACAGCTGGTGGTTTGGGATTAGGCAGCGATGATATTGACATGGAGGATTTAGGGGCTGCTGAGAGTGAATTACCCAACACCTTCTCGACTTCTTTTGCTTCATCAAGTGAGAGAAATCAAGGACGTCAATCTGCAACTAAGAAAACCAATGATGCTGCAATCCTATCAAACTTGGCTGAAACTTTTAAGTCCGCAGTAGAAGATCAAGGAAAGCATGTGCAAGTACTAGCAAATGCAATGAGTGGGGTAAATGACCAAGTGAACCTGGGCAGAACTTTAAAGAGTCTTGGCTTTGATACAATGGAGATTGTGCAAGTTGCAAAGAAATTTGTGCAGAATCCGGAATTGAAGGCAACCTTTTGGAGTTTGGACGAGGAAAAGGCAGCATTCATACGAGATATAATGAAAAACTTTTAGCTATTATTAGTGTTGTTTGTTTAATTAGTTGTTATCTTATTAAGGTCTATTGCTAAATACTGTGGGTATTTTGCTATAATTGAAGAGGGTTTAGGTAATTGTTGTATTATTAAAGTGCAATAGCTATATATGCACCTAATTTATGCATGAACTGACTTTTATTTGTAATCTGCAACAATATGTGTTGATATTTTGGTTTATGCAACTAAGTTATGCCTTACGTGTTTATTAATTATATTATGCAAAGTTACATTTTATACTGTGCAATTATGCATTATTGCAATCAAAATCTGTAATTCTGTTGTCGAGGTTCAAATGTATTGTGTAATTTTGTCCTTAAAGTTATTTACTTCTGCATATTTAAAATTAATTTCTGCATTCTGTTTGTTGATTTTCTGCACTTAGGTACAGATGAATTATAATTGTGCAGCTTACTTTTGCACAACAAAGTTGTGCACTTCTGCAAAATTTGATTCAATTTTTAGGTACAGTAAAATACTGCACTTCCTGTATTGCTTTCATACACTTGGTTTACAGCTTGAGTTTCAAATTCTCCAGTTACATATTAGTGCAAAGCAAACAACATATACTTCAAATACTCATTGCTGAAAGCAAACAACAGGCCAAATTAAATTTCAAAGAAACCACCTTTCATTCAATTTTCAATTCATACAATTTTCAATCATACAATTGTCTTGAATACTAAAACAATACCAATGGAACTCTTATGCTATTGTTTCTCAGGTGTTCATTGTACAAATACAGTGCCACATAATTGAAAAAAAATTACAACTTTTAAAGGTAATTTTTGTTCCAAAGTTGCAGTTGTCTCAAGCCGTTCAACATTTGATCCATGACCAACTTATGTTTGTGCATAGCAACCAATTATTTGCTAAATACTATGCCAAAGCCAACCATTTCTACTGCTAATCATAACTGCCTGATCCTTTGATAGCAGGCACAAACCCTTCCTGCAAAAAGAAATTCAATAAACACATTCAAAATTTGAAATAAGAGACAGCTTAAGCTAAATGCATTACCACGAAAAAGCATATAGCTCAACACCAATTTCTATTCTCAAAGTATTAGCATGAATTCACCGGTAAATGGATGGATTATAAATATGGATTTCATCAACATTTCTAACCATACTAATAAATAAAAAGCATCAACAACATGAAGCCTAATATCAATATATAGTGCATCTTTCAAGATGTCACCTACACACTTCAATCTACTCAGCATTACAAGCTAAATTCTTAAATATATTTAGATCAAAATTATAAAATGGATATTTGTAATTGCAAAGCATTAAGAATAGCAATACTGAGTATTGATGCAAATCAGGCCAACAACTGTAGTTGATTGCTCTTCGCCATATGAAAACAAGAAAAATAACAACACAAACAAGTGGACAGATGTTGAAACCATCAATCGGTTGAACACAGTACACCACAAGCAAAGCAAACCCTAACTTTCATGTCTGGTTGTTTCACCAAGATAAACGAATTTATGAATAACTTGTACATGCTGTGGTTCAAGTGTTATTTCTGCATTGATTACATTGCAGCAGAAAACAAAAGGGGAAAAGAAGAACAACAAGAAGAAATATTCCATCCTATGAAGCACTTACCAAGTTAAGCCCAACGAACAATCATCACAACAATTGATCACCATAAAATTCTAAATATATCAAAAGTATCGACTAAAGTATCCACTAATTTGTAAAGTTTGATAAGTAAATTTTTTCAATTACTACTATTTTAAGCACCGTATTCCCAAAATTGCAGCAGCTAGATATTTCAAGCACCGTATTCCCAAAATGCAGTAAACCTTAAACCCTAAATTGCAAACTCCTAACTCTTAAAAATATAGTATAAGCTGAATATTATGAAGGGGTATGGTACATACCTGCCAAACGCGGAGGAGATGGCTTCTTCTTCGACGGTAATTCAACACACAGGCTTTTCATCAATGAGCCGCCTTCCTCTTTCCCTCTCGTAAACGGAACCTATCAAACACACTCGCAACAATTAAGACCAACAATGAAGAAGAAGAAGAAGAAGAGAAGAAGACCGCGAACCAGGGGATCGCACACGAGGGAAGAGCACCGCGAAGAAGGAGATCGCACAAGAGGGAGATTTCTGGGGGCTTGAGGTTTGAGGGAGAAAGTATCACCGCGAAGAAGGAGATCTCACAAGAGGGAGATTTCTGGGGGCTTGAGGTTAGAGGGACAAACCCTGGAATCAATTTGGGCCTCTGCCTCTCTGGCTTTTTTTTTTAAATTACTGAATTTTTAATTAAAAATAGGAGGGCAAAATAGTCATTCTAATTATATAGTGTTCTTGTGTTCTATTAACCAAACATAAAATTAGACACTACACTAATGTCATGTTCATTATATCCAAACATCATACATAAACACAAATATCTAATGTCTATGTCTCAACTGTCTATGTCTTAGTGTCTATGTCTTAGTACATACACAAACCAAACGGAGCCTTAGCTAGGCAAGACTTTCAATCAATTTGAACAAGGTTCAGTCTAAGTAGTACTGAGTTTAAAATAAGATGTTTGTGCATTTTTTAAATATTTATTTAAATATTATAATAAAAATTTAAATTAATTAATTGAATAAATTGTTTGTTAAAAAAAAAAGGATTATGTTATGTGTATACTAAAGTTAGCTACTAAAGTCAGTTATCAGTATAAAATATATATTAAACCACACATGTATTTATACACAAATATATTAGTGACTGATTTTAGTGTACAAATAATATTTTTGATAAAAAAAAAGTGTGTGTGTTTAAATTAAAGTTTATGAAAATTTGTATCAAATTGATTTTACAAAATCATTTAATAAAATTGAATTGGTGCTAACGTGATTTATGTTAAATAAATTTATATCAAAGTAGATTATAGTAAAATGAATATTATTTATATTGCATTATTCAATGTTTAGTAATTTTATATCAAAGGACTTGATAGGCGATTTTGCTTTTAGATCTACTCCCGCCATTAAACAAAATCTTTGGGATTGTCATCCAGCTAGGGGTGGCAATGGAGCGGGTATGGATGGGTTTTTGTCATACCCGACCCGTCCTACAATAATCCATATTAAACTCGTTCCGCTTCTACCTGCGAGTAGTAAAAAGTTAAATCCTAACCTGCTCCGTCCCTATAATTATTAAAATACAACAAATAAAATTAAATTTTAAAATTTGTATAGCAATCATTACATACATAACATAAATTAAACTAAAAATTTAAATATGATACAATATTATTAATTTTATTAATTATTTTTTATACATTATATATTAAAAGTATATATATATATATATACCAGTACGGATAGGGGCAGATTTAACCTAAAGCCGACCCGTCCTGTCCCGCCCAAGAACTCGCCCCGTTAAAAACCCTCTTCGGTGCGGGAACGCGAATAATTACCCGCCCCGAGTGGATAAAGATAAAGTGAGTACTCACAAGTTCGGGTAGTGTTGCCACCCCTGTATCAGCAACCACCATGAGCGTCAGCCACTGCTGATTTCTTGGATGATCCGCGAACCATCACAGCCATCGTTGATTCTCGTCGCACCTCCTATGGCCGTGGTCGCGACTCCCTCTTCCAGTACAGATTGCGGCACTATCACACCCTCCAAGTAGTGCCCTGCTGCGTTTGCAATGGGCACACGGTGAATGTCAGCTACTCTAAGCATGGATACCTGCCAGACTGTTCTCGTCACCTTGGTTGACCACGGTTCCATGAACGCACTTCTGTTTCTACGAATTTGGCTACCTCTGCGCCTTTGCTCGCTCATTCTGCTTCAACAACGCCATATCAAGCTTCTCCTTCACATGCCCTGGCTCATAGTGAAAGGAAACCCCAACTTTAGTCTTCAGATTTAATTTTGGGCCTCTTACCAGCCCAATCTTAATCTCTCAAAATGTAAAGGCAAATATGTAGTCGGGTCCAGAGGTACCGTGCGAAAAAAAAAAAAGGCAAATATGTAGTTTCAACTTCTAATGGTCATAATTCTTCCAATCCAACTGGGCCTTTACAAAGCCTAAGTTTTTTTTTAACAAACATATTTTTTTAGCATTTGGATTATTGATTCTAGTGTTATAGATTATATCATACAATTTTTACCATTTTTAATTTTTTATGATGTTTTTTATCTACTTTACTTTAATTTTAATACTATCTTTATTTCTAAACTCACTTCATCATTTAATTATGAACTCATATTTTTAATTTTTTTTGCAAAATATAGGCCAATAATTTGAAGATGATTGATTTAAGTAGAATGAGGTATAGGTTATACATTCTTGACAAATTCTTCACCAAGAATAATCTGCCTATTTTACATTCTATAAATACCATCAATTCATCACCTATTACCCACACAAATCTACGCATTTTTGTTTATGACATCTTTTTAAAAAAATACTTATTTTTTTTTTACATAGATAATATCTCTTTATTTTTCTATACCATGATAAAGCATGTGATATTTATCATCTTTCCAAACAAAAATAATTTCATTTTCTCCCAATTTTAATAAAACAATTGTAAATTTTGATTTATCACATTTTAATATTTAAAGACTATTTCGTCAATTTTCTGTTCATAATCACAAATATTTGTTTTTATTATTATTGATAATTTTATTAGATTTACATAAATTATTTTATTAAAATTAAAAGAAAAAATTTAAAATTATGTAAAGAAAAAATCAGTCCTATGTACAAAATTCTATCCAGCATCAATAATACAATTCCACTAATTTCTACTTGCAAACTATATTGTCAAATTTACAATAATTTATAAAGAAAAAGTTTGGTAACTAAATTTAGGGAACCAAAATCAACCAAAACCTTCTATTTTTAGTTTTATTTAATAAGATAAGCAAAATTTAATTACTATTCTTTGACGCGCTTATTTGTTTTATTGCACTTTTTATTATATATAAAAGCATGAATGGCATGTATTAAATAGCATATTATAAGCACATATCTTATCAATTTATATTTTTATTAAATGAATATACATAATTTATATTTATGATATTTAATTTATATTATAATAATAAAAGCACATCTTTTATTTATTATGTAACATTTATATATTCATACGCACATAATTTTCATAATTAATAAACTTTTATAATTAATATTACGTAATTTTAAATTATATTTTATTATATATTTTAAATTATTTCACATATGCACTAATAAATCATGATTTAAAATATTTTAATTTTTTTTTTGAAGACATTATACATTTCAAATTATACATAATTTTCATAATGAAATATATTTTTACAATTAATATTATGCAATTTTAAATTATATTTTATTATACATTTCAAATTATTTCACATATATACTAATAAATTATGATTCAAAATATTTTAATATTTCTTTTTAA
Organism: Arachis ipaensis; assembly: GCF_059453495.1. Classification (NCBI taxonomy): domain Eukaryota; kingdom Viridiplantae; phylum Streptophyta; class Magnoliopsida; order Fabales; family Fabaceae; genus Arachis; species Arachis ipaensis. The sequence goes on along the minus strand of NC_142440.1, from coordinate 158,122,405 downwards.
AGACATTATACATTTAAATCAACGTATAATTTTTTATTAAATAACCGTCTTTGATTGATAATTTAAAAATTTATTTCTTATTTTTCAAAGTGAAATGATTTATTCTGATTTACATATATTTTCAAATTTTACTATAATTATTAGATTTGAAAAAAGAAGGTCAAATATTTAAATTAATTTATTATTTAATTAACAAATTTACTCATAACATCCATAAGTTCATACACATAACATCCATAGTTAGGTAGGATACATATAACATCCAAAATTTTATATTAATAACATCTATAATTTCATACTCATAACATTCATAATTTCATATATATAATATCCATAATTAACAAATTTTTACAATTAATATTACTAAATTTTAAATTATGTGTCTTGTTATTTTAAATTATCTTATATGTACACTAAAGGATCATAATTTTAATATTTTTATTTAATATTCATGCGTATGCTTATTTATTGATTTTAATATGACAAGTTAATAATTATTTTTAAAATTTTATTTCTTAATTTTTGTTGATATTTTATTTTCTATTTTTTATTATAATAGTCTATATGTAAAATATGAATTGTATAACAGAAGTTGTTAAATTTTTTAATTTAACATCCATATTTTTATACGTATATATTTATAATTTTATATACATAATATCCATAATTAATAAATTGGTGCTAATATATTATTATTTATTATTTTATTTTGTAGGTTATAAACCAACAATTTTGGATGTTTATCATTTTCAATAAATAAAAACCGATCAAATTTAAGATGCTTTTATTTTTTATGAAATGTGTTGAGGTGATTTGAGATTTTTTAAAAATAAAAAATATAAGAATTTGAAATTTTTATTTAAGAGGAAAAATATTATAGAATTATAAATGCATGTAATAATAATGAGGGAGAAATTTTTGGAATTTGATTCACATTAAATTTAAAATTAATTTTTAGTATAATTAAATGAGGAAAGATAATTAATTATAGAAAAAAAATTAATTGTGTCAATTAAATTAGGAGAGTGATTTACACTCTTTTATAAACACAAATGTTATTAATCATATATCTTTATTTATTATCTATAATATTTTGGCTACGTAGCATTACCCAATTTATAATTACAATCAAAAGGCACAAAGCCAAGCCAACTTACAACAAATTTTTCTTATTCTTGTTTATATTTTAATTGTTATAATTATTATTTTTTTGTTGTCTAGTGATGTTGCTTCTTTATTTTTCTTTGAATTTGGGCACATTCATTTTTGTGGTGCATGTAAGAACGTGCGATTCGAAAAGATTCGAGCATTTTTTACAGATGTAATTGAAGGTTGAATGATACTGATGAGCATGTTGTTCCAATGCCAATTTGGTAGGGAAGCTTTTGTTGGCACAATGGCAGCAATTGTAACTCGGGGCGTTGGGGCTTGAAGATCATCATCAGAGTCAGACATGAATGGTTGGAGAGAAAATTTGGAGTTAAATTTTAATTTGGCCTCTAAAATTTGGCTTGATATTCAGAATCACCTTCACAATTTTGTTGGTCCAATTAGAACTTCCAAATTTATAATTATAGCTCCAACTTGTCCCTGCGATCATCTTCGCCACCGAAATATTGATATAGGGCAATTGCATGATACGGTGAACACTACTTAAACATTAATTTTGCGCGCAAACCCTTTAGAAACCACGTTGTGTAAGGGTTTTCGTGAAAGATGCTTTGGAGCAATACTCAAATGCTTTGGAGCAAACCCACTCCACTTTTAACCATGTATGGGAAAATGTGCTCCAACCAGTTTGAAACACATGCGTCTGCAGTTACAGCACAAGAATGAGGTGACTTCTAAGTTAACATTTTTTTTCTTTCTATTTTTAGGTAATTTGCACAAGAACAATTTTTTTTGCATTAGTCGTCCATTATCCATTTTTTGGATAATGAGAACTCAGATGCAGTTAATTTTATGTGAATTTGATAGTTTATTATCGTAAAATCATTTGATAGGTTTGACTAAATCGTTATCTAACGACTCTCAATTATTAACTTCACATAAACTAACTGCATCTGAGTTTCTACTATCCGAAAAATGGATAAAACAGCTAACACTTTGACCCAAAAATGATTAAGATTTTTTTTTAATGAATGACATTATCAAAATAGGAGTGATATTATTATAATATAAATTCATACAAAATATAATTAAAAAAAACATGTAATTTTGAATGAGTGGTAGGTGATAGACATGCAAAATATTTGGACTTAATTTACAAGGGTAACAATAATAATAATAACAATAATAATAATAATAATAATAATAATAATAATAATTTATTATTATTATTATTATTACTACTACTACTGTATAGCTAACTTGTATTTTAAAAATACATACTAAGGTTATAAATTAAAAAATTTTTATTGTAAATACAAAAAGTTAAAATTTTTAATGCATTTATTTTGTATTTATTAAAAAAATATTTTAAAATTTCTACTAATAGTAATATTGTCATATGTCAATATGTTAGCTAAAATAATAATAATAATAATAATAATAATAATAATAATAATAATAATAATGTTGTTGTTGTTGTCTTCGTCTTGAATCATATTTATTTATAAAGAAAAAGTATAGGTAGACAATGAAAATATTAAACAATATGTTCAATTTACTAGGTGTGCGGATGATTATTCTAATATTAAGATTTAAGTTAGTAATTTAGAGTGTAGTGTGTTATACTTGAATTCGGCCAATTTTAGAGTCCGTTGTTCATGTTGTTCAAGAAAATTATTGATTACCTAGTATAACCTATATCTAAATCATAAAAAATAACTAATATTTTTATTGACGGTATGAATAGTCGTCCAAAAAATTAAATATGATAATATAATTATATAAAATATTTTATACTGTGAGTATATAAAAAATAAATTGTATCAATGCATTAAAATTAAACTTTTTTAAAGATTTGAGAGGTTTAATACGTAAGTTCATGGGACTTATGATGGTATAACACTGCAACCCCTTATTTGATATTGCATAAATGACTCGCATAATCTACTATTAACATACACCAAATGAATTTTATTTAGATACAAAACATGAGAGCTTCTATATCAGTAAGGGTTGAATCTCTCACTTTAGAATTCTTCGAGAAAGTTTGAAATTAATATACTTTCATACAGGAATATCTTTAATTCTTGATGCTTCATATCCTGAAGTATTTTAGTGGAGAGACATCGTCATCTAGCTTTGTGGAATTGTGGTATACGCCAGTTTAATCAAGTCCTGCATTTTTATTTCCTTATAAATTGGAGGACTCTCTTCTGTCACCAACTCTTTTACTGGTCCATACATTCTTGGACATTCATCCTGAACATGTTGTCTCAGAGAACATGAAACCAAAACTAGTGGACCTACTTTCTGTGCAAGAACTCCGTGCTTGGCGCTCATAAACTTGTCATTTGTGATCAGCTGTAATCAGTACTAAGACATTAATAGGTCAATTGAAGAACTTAAATGTTTGTTTAATTTTGTAGAAAATTATATACAAAGGTATATAGTAACGTAGTAATACACAATTGGATATACAATATAAATCACTACAAAAAACATTGATGAATTTATTATAATCACCTGCATCGTATCACCAAGATTAATGATGAAAGAACCAGAAATAGGAGTGACATCAATCCACTGGTTCTTGTAGAAGAACAGTTACAAAACCTACATCTGTATGAGCACTTAACCCCCAAGTGAGTTCAGGCTCAGGGCAAGGAGGGTAATAATGTCCAAGCATGAAAATCCCTTTAGCTCAATCTATGTCCTTAAGGTAACTGCATTCTAGGCCTAATGACTCCAAAAGCGATTCTAATTTCTAACAGAGTCAGTGCCAGTTTCTTGACATGATCTAAGTACTTAATTGTTATGTCTCTTCAAACATATCAAATCAAATCATCTAACAGTTTTCAATTATCAACTTTATATGATGACAAAATACATGTAAGTCTCTACCAAATCAACAACTAGGCTGGAGTTTTAGTCTTTATGGCTGTCATGAACGAATATCTTTGGTAACTTGGTCAAACCAGCATCAACAAGACCCTTCACACCTGCTTTTGTTTCATCAAGAAGCTTTAATTCCTTGTTCCTATCATAACCTCCATCTTCATGATCTGCTTCCATCATGTTTCCTCTGTTTTCAATAAAATTTCTTTATTCAATTAAGAACTTAATTCATAGTATCTGAAACCTTGCATGTAATGTTATTTTCTCTGCCTTGCTTGCCTTAATGTTATCAATTATTGGAAGTCAGCTTTGATAATTGCAACATTTATAATATAATCAAACATTGAAACTCGAAAGTTTATAAAGTTTGTAAAGATTGAATATTTTATTGCAACACAAAAATAGTTTTGGAAGAAGATAAAAAAAAAAACACAAGAAAAAGTTGCGCCATCAATTTGGGAGTAATATTATCATTTTTCTAATAACTTAATAACTAATAATTTTTCTAGTTAAGTTACAAAAATTCACAACTAATAATTTTTTATATCATTACAATATTTTTTTTCTAATAACTTAATAACACTCAAACAAACTCTTAATATCTCGGGGTCATGAGATTTATAATAGTACAACCACACTTATTAGATGCCACGCCATTTTTAGAGTCCAAATTATACTCCAATCAATTTTAGGATTCTTATTTGATATTCCATAAATAACATCATCTAGTTTAACATACACCAAATGAATTTTGAAGGGACTTTTATTTATCGGAAATATTTGGTAACCAAAGAAAATCAGCCAAAATCAGTCATAACTTGCCTTATTTAGCATTCATTAATTGTTACGACAATTAATGAATACTAAATAAGGCAAGTTCTGGCTGTTTTTTTTTTTTTTTTGTCTCCTTAGCACTATCCTTATTTAAATACAAGATGAGAGTTTTTAAAACTGAAAATGTTGAATCTCTCACTCTAACATCCCTCAAGAAAGTTTGTAATTTAGTTTCATACAGGAGTATCTTTAATTCTTGATGCTTCATAGCCTGAAGTGTTTTAGTGGAGAGGAGACATCGTAATCTAGCTTTGTGGTATACACCAGTTTAACCAAGTCCGACATTTTCATTTCCTTATAAATTGGAGGATTCTCCTTTGTCACCAACTCTTTTATTGGTCCATACATTCTTCCACATTCATTTTGAACATGTTGTCTCAGAGAGCATGAAACCGAAACTCGTGGACCCACTTTTTGAGCCATAACTCTGTGCTTGGCGCTCATAAATTTGTCATTTGTGATTAGCTGTAATCAGTGTTGCGACATTAAATAAGTCACTTGAACAACTTAACTATTTGTTTGATGGAATATTATATAACAGTAATACATGATTAGTTAGGTATTTGCTTAAAATAGAAATTAAATTCGATATAAAATATAAAGATTAAAGTACGTTTTTCTAATGTTTAATTTTTTTATTTTTAATATGAGTTTTTTATTTATATCAAAATTACTTCTATACATTTTTAATTTTGTCTCTAAAATTTTAAACAGAATTAACGTTCAGAATAATTTTAACATAAATAAAAATATTAAGAACAAAACAAAATAATTTTTAAGAGGAATGCTAGGGGTCAGCAACTTTTGTGATTTGTAGCCATCAAATAGCCATCAATGATGGTTTTAATGGTGTGAGATTAGTGTAAGATTTCATCCAATGGCTCACTTTTATTTGCTGGTTACATGCTGGCCAGAATTTAACAAAATTGCTGACCCTAAATTTTTTCATATAAATATTAGAGATAAAAAATATATTTTACTTTTAATATAAATCCTGACACAACTAATGATAAAATTATGATCACCTGCATCATGTCACCCACGTTAATGATGAAAGCACCAGGAAAGGGAGTGATATCAAACCATTGATTTTCATGAAAGACTTGAAGTCCACCAACTTGGTCTTGTAGAAGAATAGTTACAAACCCCAAATCCGTATGAGAACTTAACCCCCAAGTGAGTTCAGGCTGAGGGCAAGGAGGGTAATAATTTCCAACCATGAAAATCCCTTCAGCACAATCTATGTCCTTGAGATAATTGCCTTCTAGGCCTAATGCCTCCGAAAGTAATTCTAACAGCGTGAGTGCCAGTTTTTTAAGATGATTTAAGTACTCAATTATTACATCCCTGCAAACAAATGAATCTCACACGTCAAGGAAATAAATAATTTTAACATTTTTGGTTTGTGATTTTAGTTTTCAAATTTTATTTTCTCTTTTTTATTTTTATTTTTTCTTATACAAAATTTTAAATAATGAAAATATAAAAAATAAAATAGAAAGGTAATTAGTTCCTTCTAAATAAAAATAAAATTCATCACCTTATTTAAAGAAAAGAAATAGTTATTACCTAAGTTAAATTAATAGATAAAAATTCATATACAGTTATTTTTATAAAAAATAAATAGTAAAAAACATATTGAATTAGTAGGTTAAGAACTAGTCCATTTTAAATAAGAATTTTATTTAAAGGTTTGCAGCCGATCAATAGTTATTGCATACATAAGACGAGATTTAAACTTTTTGACATTTAAAAACGAACGAGTAAATTAACCACTGACTAATCCAAATTAGTGAGTGTATACCAAACTAAACCAAGCTAGAGTTCTACTCACCTGCAAATAGAAGGGAGTTGGTGAGGGTCAAGGGGTCCTGGTGCCAATAAACAATAGAGGGTGTCCCTCCAATTAACCTCTGAAGTAGAAAAATTGAAGTTGGTGTTGTAGAACACTCTCTTTGTAATATCACGTGAATAGAATTCTCTCTTCACCTCAGCATCTTGCTCATGAAATTTACGCACCCCATGCTCATGAAATTTACGCACCCCATCAAGCATTTCATCCAAAACACTCTGTGGAATTTCATGGTTGACCACTTGAAAGAACCCCCATTTTTCACCTGCATCTTTGACTTTCTGAACGATCTCATGGCGTGAATTACCTTCTTCGTGTAGTGATCCCAAATCAATAACTGGAATACTAACATTGGTAGCAGAAGAGGAAGAAGAAGGAGAAGAAACGTTGACTTTATGGTTATCATGAACGAATATTTTTGGTAACTTAGTCAAACCAGCATCAACAAGACCCTTCACACCTGCTTTTGTTTCATCAAGAAGCTTTAATTCCTTGTTCCTATCATAACCTCCATCTTCATGATCTGCTTCCACCATGTTTCACTCTGTTTTCAATAAAATTTCTTTATTCAACTAAGAACTTAATTCATGGTATCATATCATAACAAGAGTCGTGTTCTACTTGATTTTCTTCTGCATCAGTAGCCATCATGTTCTTCAATTCCACTCTCTTTCTGATAACAGCACATTGCGCTATCCATAAAAACATGTGGTTAGTTTCTTTTTTAATTTCCTCAACCTTATCTCTCTAATGTCATTCTCTGCTTCTCTGGAAGTCTTTTTTGACGCCGGAATTTAGTACTATTTTAAATTAAACTTATCGAGTTTATGAACTTAAGTTGCCATAAGGGAAAAAAAAAGGGGTGAAAATTTGTAAAAACTATAATCAAATTAATTAATAGTTGTAAATAAAATATACAAAAATTAGATATCTATTTAAATATAAAATTATTATTTTTCAACAATATGAGTAATGCAAAATAATCGTCCGTGCAGTATGATCAATTGAAGTTTCTATACCCAACTTTTTTCCAATGTCATAAAAATTTCAACAACCACTATCATTTAATTGTTTCAAAAATGCCACCTTTTTTTTTTTAATCAAAAAGCTCAACACAACAAGTGGAGCAACATAGTGAACAAATTGGAAACACCAGGTAAAGGCATAAACTATTTAATAAAACTACATGATACCCCTTGTCATCTTCGGCATTGCCATCAACAACAGAAGGGATCCATACCTAGCCACTCCTTGAAGTTCATTAACGACTGGTGAATAATATTGTCAACCCCTTTTCTTTTATTTTGAAAGATCCTCATATTCCTTTCAAGCCAAATATTCCAGATTATAGCACAGAAGGATACCATCCACCTTTTGCGCTCCTGCTTACTATTTGGTAACTCAGTCCAACTCTGAAAATGTTTTTTTAGCGTCCCTGAGCATGACCATTGCCTTCCAACAAAAGATAGCCATGCACACCAAACCTACCAAGAAAAATCACAAGCAAGAAACAAGTGGTGACCAAATTCAACACCGTTATTACACAACACACAGACCACATCTTTTTGGTTAACCACTCCCAACTGACTCAGCCTCTCCTTTGTATTGACCCTCCCAGTCAAGACAAACCAGATAAACAATTCAACTCTTGGTGGGACTAGACCCTTTCATACAGTCCTAGTAAAGCTAAAACTCGCTATATCCTCCGGAAGCAATTCCACCTGCAATTCCTATACAAAGGAGTTAGTAGAAAATACACCCTGTTTATCAAACTTCCACACCACTCTATCCTCTCTGTCATATACAAGATTAACCAGTCTTAATGTTTCATGCAACTGGTTCAGCAGGTCCAACTCCCATTGGAATAACTCACGCCTCCATTAGAAATTCCACCTCCACTCTAACCCGTCCCAGAACCCACAATCCCCTATGACGGATCCTTTTTGGTTTGAAACTGAGAAGAGTCTCAAAAAAGTATCTTTCAGTGGCCCACCATGCAACCAAACATCATCCCAGAATCTCGTTCCTCTCCCATCACCAATTTTCATAGACAACCCATTAATTATCTTCTGTCTTACTCGATGATCCTTGAACTGAAATACCACCTTTTTAGGGAGTGGATATTGATATTTATTTTTAGACAATGAGTTTGGTTTTTTTTTTTTTTTGGACAAAACATGATAGTTGTTATCTATTGTTAGTGCCCAAATAGTACCTTATAAATATCATCCATATTTAAATTTGGAAAAATTTAGGTAATTAACAATATTGGTGAATAATGGATATATCTAATATTTATTTTACTAGGTGTATAGATGGTTATTCTAATATTAAAATTTAAGTTAATAATTTAAAGATGTAATGTATTTTTATTTTATTGATGATTATTTATATGGGTTAATACTCAAATTAGTCCCTGAAAGATCACCCGATCTTCATTTTCGTCCCCGAATATTTTTTTTAATCAAATTAATCCCCGAAAGATTTAAATGGAAACCACGTTCGTCCTTCCGTTAGGTCACTGACGTCGCCGTTAGAAACTGCTGACGTGGAGTGTGACTTGGCTGCCCACCCTAACACCTGGCATGGTGTGTGTATTGCTGACCAGATATGTTTAGTGTGTTGCATCAATTTGGTCCCCAAGTGTGAGATTAAAAACCCTAATTCCCAACCTTCGAAGAACACGGTTCCCTTGATTGAGCGTTGTCGCAGACCCAGGTGTTGTGCTTGCGGGAGGAAGTTGGTCTCGGCGCCATGATGGGAAGCGGAAGTGGAGGGGCCGGTCGTGGGTTTCCATCGCCGTCACAGAGTAGTTATACATCGAGCTCGTCCATGCGAAGAAGAAGACAAAACCATGAAGAAACCTGTTTCTGCGGTTTGAAAACCTTGATTAAGAAATCAGGGACATCAAAGAACCCAGACCGGTTGTTCCATACCTGTGCAAGATATCGGGTGAGTTTAATTTTGTATGAATCATAGCATGATGTTGGCTTCTACTCTTGTTCTGGGCTTTACACTGTTGTTCAATTTTTCCAGAAAGGGAACCATTGCAATTTTTTTAAATGGGTGGAAGAAAATGAAGATGTAGCTGTTGCAGAGGGTTCCAGGGGTGTCCCAGAAATGGAAGGAGAACTGGACATTGACTATGAAGATTGGAAGATTAAGTTAGCATGGAAAATAGGTAGTTTAGAAGCAGAAGTTAGAGCACACAGAATGTTATTGTGCTTCATGTTCACTATTGTGATGCTAGTCATCTTAGTAGGAGTGTTAGTTTGCATCTCAGATATGTACAAGTAGGGCTGGTTTTGTTGTTTCCAGTACCCTAGCTAAAGTATTGTAATCTGAAACCAGAGTTTATCAATGGCTATTTGGTTTTTGGATAACCTGTGGTGAAAAGATAAAATGTAAAGAAGCAAATGGCAAACCAGACACATAACAAGATAATAAAGTTTCTTTAATTTCTTAATATGAAGTTTCATAACAAAAGGTAGTAGAATTCCTAAAAGTGATTCAACAGAAACACTTCATACCAAGGCATAACATGCACCCAAAATAGAGTCATTACAAAACATTGATGCTAGATATTGTTTAACAGAAACATAAACATGTCTTTCTTAGTCTAAAGCCTAGAACAAAAAAAAAAAAAGGTTGCATATGTTTAGATGGATGTGCTTCAGATGGCGTCGTCTTTCTTCCTAGGCCGTTTGAACCCTGGAGTCGGGATGAAGGTCATAAAACTTGCAAGCTTCTTGGTTGTGGCAGCACTAGATCCTCTAATTGTTCCAACAGAAATTGGAGCTTTTGCTGTTGGGGGAGCAGGTTGGGGAGAGGCAGCTCTTTTCCCTTTTCCCTTACAAACTTGAAGCTTTGGTGGTCTTCCCCTCATTTTAGCCTGCATGACATGGTAAACACCAAACTGAGAAACTAAACAGCTGTAGTGAAATGAAATTGAAGTTAAAGCAGTAAAGCAAACCGGTGTTGTTTCAGTGGTTGCATTTGACCGCTTTGGTGGTGGGGAAACAGACAGAGGGAGTGGATTATGCAGAGTTGCACTATCAGCATCAGTTGGGAGCTCGTTTGGTACATCAGAAGGGAGCTCATTTGGTACATCTGTGTTCGGGTTAGTTAAAGCCAGTTGCAGCTGCATTAAACGTGATTCTTCTTCAGCATCAGCCTGTTTCTTCTTCTGGCATGTTCTCTTGTTGTGTCCAACCTCACTACAGAACATGCATCGGATGGGGTTATATTTTCTCTTCATTCTTGTCTTGGACCCAGATCCTCCATCATCTTTGTCTTTTCTTCTGTTCTTTGTCGGTCTACCTGGTTTGGGCTTAATTGGAGGGGGAACTGGGGCAGGACGACCTGTTTTTTCCCATAACTCTTGGCCCTTGACTGGATTAACATGGAAAGCATACGTTTTTCGGTATGATTCCATGGTTAACCACTCATGGCAGTAATCCTCAGCCCTCTTATCATTCTTATCTTGTATACAGGATATGGCATGCATACAAGGCATACCTGTGGCAGCAGTTAATATCTCAGACATAGTTTTGCAGTGTAAGAAAAGTACACTTCAGAATCTTAATCTTAATATAGGGTGAGAATTTATACCTGTCAATTGCCAGAATCTGCATGTGCAAGTTCGATTTCCTAAGTCAACAACCATTGTTGTTGGCCAGCCGTGAACCTCGTATAACTCCTCATTCTGATCACCACTCCATTGTGGGCTCCAATGCTGAGAAAGCTTTGTCATTGCCTCCAGCCTGCTCTGTTGCACTGGAGGCAGAAGACCTTGGTAGTTGGCCAGTTTCTCCCTATTGTCAATCATGGATTTCATTATGATCCTCCTAACCTCCTCCGCCAGTGTAAGGATAGGCTTACCCCTATCATGTTTGGTCCTTGCATTAAATGATTCACAGGCGTTGTTACAGATAGTGTCCATTTTAGGCCCTTCACGAAAATGAGATTTCGTCCATGCTTCTCTCGGCCACTTATCCAGATAAGCCCAGGCTCGTTCATTCAACACCTTCACCCTCTTCATATTTCTTTCAAACTCAGTAACGGTTCTGGACATCCCTCTATTTTACATACAGCCCTCACTCTCACATTATCATTTTTAATGAAATTGATATTCCTACCCCATTGTATGGTATAATCTCTAGTGGCATTCATGAAGTGTTGTTTAGACTTAAAGATCATGCTAACCTCAAGCTTCAGAGTTCCAAATTTTGCCTTTTCATTGTATGGTGGATAAACAGTAGGCTCCTCCTCATCAGAGTCCAGGACCTTATCCATATCTTCCGAGTGCCAGGAGTCACAGTCGGATTCAGTCTCACTACCAGAATCCTCTCCAGAGTCTGTCAATCCAATCACAACACAGAGGTCAGTTATCAAACTAATATGTCTGTTAAAAATAAAAAAACATGATTAATATAAGTCGAATTAGAAACCATCAGTTACCTGAATCTGATGGGTCATCCTCTTCAATGTCTTCGTAGCTAGAGTCATCTGTGTCAATAACCTTGTCTTCCTTTCTAGAAGATGCTGGTCTGTGCTTCTCTCTAAAATTATTCTTTCGTGTACCTCTACTTTCAAACTCTTCACCCCCACTGTCAGTGTCACTAGCATCTCCCAATCCTTTGGTGGGTTTATATAGACTGTCCTCAGCACTCTCATATGACTCATGAGAGTCACTATCATCCTGAATAGGGGGTGGCTTAACAGCTCTCCCAGATCTAGTGCAATGCTGAGTTGGGTTGTTCTTGTTTTTAGAGTTTGACTTCGTTGGAGGTTGGTGCCTACTTCCTACCTTAACAGCAGTGGTAGGATTTGCAGGTTGGGAGAAGCTTCTTGGTTGGAACTTGGGCTGCTGTTTGGGCTTTGGAGTGGGCTGAGAACTACACTTTCTGGTGGGGGCAGAAATGGGCTTCTTAGTGGGCTTTTCACTGGGCTCAGAATTGGGCTTTTCCTTGGGCTTCTCTGCTTGCTGGGAAGACCTTGTCTTGGGCTTAGCATAGTCCATGTTCTTGTGGTGAGGACTGGGTCCAGCAGAGTTGGGAGTGGCTTTGGCTTTATTTTTGGGAGTGGGATGCAGAGGCTTTGTTGACTCCCTCTGTGAGTGGCTCATTGTGGGCTGGGATGCAACTTTCCTTGCTTGCATTGCACGCTGTGTGCTGGGCAGCTTCAAGAAGGGTGCATTGGTTGGCAAGATGACATCATCTTCCTCACTCATGCATTCCACCACGTGTGGCTCTGAAACTCCATGTTCAAAGTATATGTTCATCACATTGTGATTCCTCCTACAGGTCTTACACAGTTTCAGCAAGTCTTTATCAGTCTCCAACTTCCTCAGCCCTTTCTCAAGCGACAGCCAAGGAACCTTCCACCAACATAAACCCCCCCCAGCATATCCCAGTTGCTTATAGTATCCTTTAACAAAAAATACATCCAACGTATCCCCATCCACCCCCACCAACACTTCCGTATTATCTGGTTCGTATATTCTACTTCCTTTCTCATCATTTCTAAAGATTCCACCATGATGAAAAATGAACGTCATCGGAGGACCCTCCATCTTAGAAGTGCAAGGATCGCCAAACCCTATACAAAAATTAACAAGGAACATGAAAAACACTAAATCATCACCAACACAGACCCTAAACCACTAACCATTACTCCATTAACACAAGCCATACTTAACACTTTTCCTAAGCCAAAAATACAGACTCTTTCCTAATTTACGCATTCACCCGTTCATAAACCCAACCCTGGAATAAAACCCTAGACCCTATTCACTAACAGATTGTTAACGATCACTCAATCAAATAATGCGGAAACTACGGTTTTACACACTTTTACCAGAGGATTTTGGCAACATACAAAAAAGGTTACCTCTTTCTTCCAACGCAGAAACAACACTCTGTTCTTCCCTTCAGGTTTCCCACCGGGCTCCAGAGCAGACGCACCAACAATGCTCCACGCCGACTCCAACGGTTGCGTTCAATGGGGCAGTCTTCTTCGTCTTCCTGTTGCTTGCTTAGGGGGCAGAGAAACAGAGACTCAAGCTTACTTTGAAGAAGAACAACTGAGGTTAAACACCAAAGACACAGTGAAAAACGTTTCACTATCCCCTCAAAACGCAAGCGTTTCATTGCGATATGCTGGAGTGACCAAACGGCGTCGTTTGGTTGGGGTGGGCAGCCAAGTCACACTCCACGTCAGCAATTTCTAACGGCGACGTCAGTGACCTAACGGAAGGACGAACGTGGTTTACATTTAAATCTTTCGAGGATTAATTTGATTAAAAAAAACATTCGGGGACGAAAATGAAGATCAGGTGATCTTTCAGGGACTAATTTGAGTATTAACTCTTATTTATATTGTTCAAAAAAATCATTAATTACCTAGCATAACCTGTTAACTTTTCTTCCTTTTTCACGTCCAATAACTTTGATCTTCTAGCGCCACCCATCTATGATTGTGCACATTGTCCTAACAAGAGCTTTCCCGATTATGCCCAACAATCCCATTCCACTCTCGACTGTGTCTCTGAAAAGTTTTCCAACCGATTCAAAATGCATGCATCGCATTTACAGCCAAAAAATGCTATAATTTTTTAGGCTTTATTTTCTGAAAGATTTAAACATCGTAATTAATTTTTTATTCTACATTTTTTTATTTGTCAAATTTATTTCTTTTTAAAAAAATAATTTTGAATATACCATAAAAATAATGGGATATATTAAATGGTATACATGACAAGTAGAAATATATCTCAATAGTCAATATATAAGTATAATTAGTTTATATTTTTATTTTTTCTTTTAAAATTTTATATAAAAATAATAATAACAAATTATATATTTTTAGATACTATTTTCAGTTTTTATGTAAAAATTTAAAAATAAAAAATACTGGAATACCATATTTTTATCACAACAATATTTAAAAAAATTAATTAATTGAGGATTAAATACCAAAATTAAAAATCATAAATATTTTTATAGTTGTTCAACATATCTCAGATACTATTTTTTTTTTTTACCAAAAATAAAAAGACTCGAACCCGCCCCTCTTAAGTGAAGATGGAAAAACTATGTCATTTGAATTATAATTGATTGGCCTCGATACTCATTTTGCAATTAGAAATTTGTTAATTTTTTGCATCTCCCCTTCCTACTACTAATGAGCCCTGCTTGATTACTTCTGCTCACATTTGACTTGATGGGTGCCATTGATTAGCATCTACATTGAAATTTACTATGCAATTTAGTTGGATTTTTCTTTTGCGCCACTATTGGTTCTTCTTGATCTGTTTGTGTTAGCATAATTCTTGTTGTATAAATGCAAGTTGTCCTTAACTTCATAGTTTACAGGGATTGATTGGTCTTCTCCAGTCACCTGTAAGAGGAGCTGAGAAGTATGGTCTCCCCGGTGTCCTCTCAGGTAAATTGAATTGAATTTTAGAGCAACTTGAAGAATGCCTTGTGATAATTTTTTCGTGAGATGTGATATTACTTTTCTCCTGACTACTGACTACTTTTCTATTTCATATTTATTTACTGCAGGAGTTGCTTTAGGAATTACAGGACTAGTAGCAAAACCTGCTGCTAGTATACTTGAAGTTACTGGAAAAACTGCACTCATTATTTGAAACCACAATAAGCCCAATCAATTGAGATCCCAATGCTTTAGGATCTGGCTTCCAAGGCCACTGAGCCATGAACATCCATTAAAACCTTATTCATGGGAAGAAGCTGTTGGGATATCCGTCCTTCTGGAGGCTGAGGATGGTCTAAAAATAAGAGAGGAGAAGTTAGTGGCTTGCAAAGCCCTCAAAGAATCTGGTAAGTCTGTCGTCTTAATAGAGAGATTTGTATTGATTGTTTTCAGTCCTTATTTAGTAACATTGGGCAAGCCTGAGTTTCCGGCATCCCTGCCGATCTCGAGTGGATAATTGAATGGGAGATTGGATTGGAAAACATAGTACATGCTGACGCCGCTCAAGCGGTTGTACACATAGTTAGTAGCAGACCAGATTCCCTATTGAGACAAAATCACCATTCTACTAAGCGAAGCATCAGTAGAACCAGAGCTGTGCATTGGAACCATAATCCAACTCATCTTCCACTCCCCCCAGACGAACTTGGAGCTATCATCTGAGGAAGATGCAACCAACTTGTTACAGCTCTTGTTGTCTGCCACTGAAGAATGGAAAGGCAAAGCTTCACACTGCGGGCGCATCCTGCATCGGCTAATCTCAAGTATGTTACTTTCTACTGGAAGTTTGAGTAGTTGCACGCTGTACAATGTCTATCTCATAGAGGGTTCATATACTTCTGGATAGCCGAGTCTCATCTCATGTTTTGACAAGTTTAGAAAAGAAGACTGAAGCGTTAGACAAAATTGACTGTGAAAAAATTAACTATAAATAATAGTAAAAAATTATAGCATATTAAAACAAGAGTATTAGAAATACTAAAAATATACTATATACAAAAATCATCAAGAATTTTTAGATTTATTTCAATTACTATAAAGTAAATATTTAATTTTTTTTATTATTTTTAGTGCTATTTTTTATAATTGTAATTCTCATATATTATGTTTTAGTGTAATTTTTTATAATATAGATTATGATTTTATTAAAAGATAAATTAAATAAAAAATTAATTATAAATAATAATAAAATCATAAACGTTGAATTCTAAATTAATATTAAGAATAAGATTATTGAAAATACTACAATAAGAGTACGATGTAAAAAAATACTAAAGTAACATTCTTAGTTAATATTTAAAAAAAAAATGTAACATATTTGATTAAATATTCTTTTATATATATATATCTATAATTTATATTGTGTTATTTTTATTTAAAAATATATTTTATCTATTTTTATATGTTATTTTTATTTTAGTAAGTAAATATTAATTTTATTATAAAATTAATTAATAAGATCTATTTAAATATCTAAATTAAAATGATAGGATAATATAAAAAAATTATTTAAGTTGAGGTCTATTTTAGTAAAATTTTATCTAAAAATAATTTTGAATGGTATAAGCCAAACAACATTTATTTTACTATAATCAATTTTGATACAAAATTACCAAACATAAATCACTTAACACAAATTTACTTTTTATCAAAATTAAGTTTGCAAAATCAATTTTATACAAATTTCCGATTATAAACTGTAATCCAAACACATACTATATAGTTCCATTCAAAGGTAATCAATAATCATGGATTACAAAAATCTAAAGCAAGTGGACTATGTTTGAAATTAGCTAGCAATGCATGAAAGACAAGTATAAGCCGTGAGCATTGCTTATTCCAATCCAAGTCCAGAAGAGACGCTTCAATTGCAAGCATGAATTCACCATACGGGGAGAACTAACATTTCAAGGATATGTAATAAATAGTCTAAACAAATTAAAAGACTTGAAATATGAAAAGATTAAAGTACAAGGACAAAAGCTTAAGGAGTATGAATTAGGATAACAACCAAACAGGAGGACAAAAAAACTTCACATCTAACAATACTCTCTGGAAATTTCCATGGTCCAAGTCGAAGATGCCGATATCTTGGGCAACAGGATCGTAAAATGATGATTGCAACTCCATTTGGTTATTTGTAAACCAAATCTGATTTCCTTTGCTTAGAAAAGGCACAGAAATTTGAACAGATGAATTATATCCAATCACTAGTATATAATCACCTAAATTATCTAATGTTGACCATTCTTTCCCGTTTCTTTTTAACTCATGGATATCGAATTTGGAAGTCCCTAATTCCTTCCCCAAGGGAAGGTTAACATATCTTGTCAACATCAATAAACTTCCATTGGTGCACCCAATAAGATATTTAAGCCTGAGAGGGCCTACTGGAATTTCAGATGGAGGTCTGGTTTCATGGATTCCTCCCTTAAGCCCTGTTCTTGTGTTTGTATCAAATTCATATAGCTGCCCGTCATTGTTTATGGCATATATCTTTCCTTGGAAAAATATTACGTCATTAAACTCCTTATCTCTGGTTGGAAATTCTACCCATCTCATATTGCCAGGCTTGTAAAAGGCCAATCGCTGGTTAGGTCCGAATATCACCACCGCCATAAAATTTTCAATGTCATGCTCAGGAGATGAGTTTATAATAACCTTTTCAACTTGGAATCTATGTGTTCTATCTCTATCCAGGGTGATCCTAATGTCACGGAAATCCCACATTGTGTATTCATCCCCATGATTATCAGGCTGGAAATCAATTATAGTGGGTAAAGTTGAGACTGGAGGAAGATCCAAACTACGATTTGTAAATGGATTTAACATTTGTATAGTGCCATCAGATATGGATTGGACAATCAACCATCCATGACCAGAACCGCGAATGAACTTGTTGTACGACTGCATCTCTGACAGCATGATATGGTAAATATCTTTCTCTTCAAGGGCACAAGTATCAAGAGTTTCATCATCTGCAGCACCTAATTGCATGAGATGATGAATCTCCTCGTCTTCGTAGTAATAATTCTTGACAGTTTCGTCAGGTAACAATAACCACGGAATTTTGTTTCCATTGGGAATCTTTGGATGTTTCAAGCTCCACTCTTTGCAAACCAATCGAAGCCGGATGTAATCATCGTAGGCATGGAACCGTTTTGAAATTTCTTTAAACAAATCTTCATTAATGTCTGCCCATCGATTAATCTCGTCCATGTCTCTGACGCAAGCTATGTTGAGTTACAAAGAGTCAGATCTGAAAACAAAAAAAAAGGGTCAGAATTTGAAAATTCATAGAAAATAAAACGTCAATTCACTCCACCCACAAATTAAACTACAAACACGAAAAAGGATTCATAATAATCGTCAGAACCAAACCCTAGAAAAAAAAGTCACTCTGTGCTGCACCGAAGCCGATGCTGATGAAAGTGTTGGTTGAAGAAGCTGTATATATATATATATATATAAGACTAAGAAGAGGGAGTTCAAGAGAGAATGTGAACGGAATTGATGTTCCACAAAGATTTGAAGCGAAAGGAAGGATAATTAGAGATGGAAAAGAAGGCGGAAGAGCTTTTGCATTGGGGTTACACTTTATATAGAGGATTTTCTTATTTAAATATTGAATTAGCGGTTGCTCAAAGAAGTTTTGAATGATATAATTTAAAATTGGTATTATTATTATTATAGTTATAGTATCTAAAAGATAGTGTCTAATATATTAAAAATAATTAAAAATTAATATTTAATTTAAAAGATAAAAATTTAAAATTTATTATAAAAAATGAATTAGATAAAATTTAGATATCAATTCATAAAAATTATAAAATTAAGAGGTTGCGGGTTCGAGTCACATATCTTTTCAAATTTTGCCAATGAATTATAGTTCAAATGACATAGTCTCTCCATACTCAATTAAGAGGTTGCGGGTTCGAGTCTCCTATCTTTGGTAAAAAAAATTAAAAAAAAAACTTTTAAAATTTAAAAATGACTATCTTTTAAAATAAAAAATTGATAAAGTAGTTAAATAAAAAATTAATTACTCTTAGATTAAGATAGTTGAACACATATTTCATAAAAATGATAAAATTAACAGTAATTAATTTCTCACTTTATCAACATTTTTATTTTAGAAGATCTAAATTTAAAATTTAAATAAATATAATTTAATAAGAAGTTGGCTAAATTGAATTTAAATATTTTATAATTTAAAATTTTTAAATCATTAACTTTTTTTAAGTTGAATACAAATAATTTTTAACAATTTCATCAAGGTATAAAGTATGGGACAAATGTCATATTTAAATAAATTGTAATTCAAATTTGTATAATTATAACATTCTCAATCTAATTACATCTCATTCTTAAACTTAGTCTATGTAAATTGTTATACCCAAAAAATTTTGAACATTATCATTTAAAATCCTATAGGCAATAGCAGATTAATTTTGATTTTATAAAATTAATTTTGATAAAGAGTAAGTTAATATTGACATGATTTATATTTGGTCATTTTTATTTAAAATGGATTATAGTAAACTAAATATTGTTTGGATTATATTGTTTAAAATCACTTTTAGATGAAAAATTAAAGAAAAAGACATGAATTTAAATAATTATTTTATGTTATCTTATAATTTTATTTTAAATATTTAAATAAATTTTAATATATTTTTTTAGTACTCTCAATATTTTTTAGTATTCTAATAGAATTAATAGAATCATAATACAAAGTAAAAAAAATATTCCATAAAAAAAATAACAATAACAGTAAAAGAACTCATATAAAAAAAACAGAATTTTATAAAAAATAATAATATACATAAGAGAGTATTAGAAAAAATATTATAAAGCAAACAACAAACATATAAATAATAAAGGATATAATTGGTACATAGAACATAAATTTCAATACAAGGTGAAAAGGTGAACGAAAAAGCTAGAATGGGTAGCTTTTGGTAAACGTGGATTGAAGATATAAATTATTTTTGCGTTTAGAGGATAAAAACGTTGCCAAACATAAAAATAAGGTGGAAACTCACGTGCAGTCGACTTCACGTGAAGTTGATAGTTCAGAGCCGTTAGATGATTTGACTGATTTGACTAAATTTTCATCTAACGACTCTCAATTATCAACTTCACGTGAAGTCGACTGCACCTGAATTTTCACCTAAAAATAAACGTTCAATAAATTTAAGAGAAAGTATAGGGAGCCAATGACCTAAGCGTACAATGTGTACAATGAAGGTTTAGAAAGTATTAGAGATATGATTATTAGTGTTACATTCTCCTATCAGGTTATGCTTTTGGGATGAGTGGTTTCAGGACATGGTATTAGAGTTTCAGATCTAAAGGTTAAGAGTTTGAACCTTGGTGAACCCAAAATTAACTTTTTATAACATGAGATGTTTATTATCCCTGATATCTGAATAGTTATCTCTGGTATCCGGATAGTTATTCTAAATAGTATAGGTGATGTTCATTTTATTCATTTTATTCTAGATAGTTTAGGCCATTGGCTCTCTAGCACTATTCTAAATTTAAACACGCTTCTCTCTTTTCAAACGCAAGTCCAAACACACCCTTAGTGTTGAAGAAGAACAGAAAGCAGTATCCTAATGACCACTTCACCCTAAAGTGAGTTCTGGCTAAGGGCAAGATGAAAAATAATGGGCAAAGCATGAAAAGTCCTTCTGCACAATCTATGTCCTTAAAAGTAACTAGGCTTAAGGCCTAATGCTTCTGATAGCAACTCAAACAGGATTAGTTCCAATCTCTTCACATGTACTCCATCATTATATCTCTGCAAATAATAATAATTTTATTTCACATTAATCATTGATATGAAAATCTATTTGATCATTCAAAATATTATAAAAATTTCTATAAAACAATATTTTTTACTGAAATTGATGGAAGACAAAAAAAAATGACTAAAATAAAGTAGAAACAATTAGGTAAAGAAGTAAAAATTTTACCAAAATAATAAAATATATAATATCACAGAAGATATTTCTGTATGAAAATAAAATTAAAAACCGTAAAATAACTGATACCACCAAATAGAGAAAAGTTAGTTGGGATCAAAAGGGGCCAGGAACAATATTAGTTGATGGAGGTGTATACAAATTAAAGTTGGTCAGAAAATACACTCTTTTTGATATATCACGTGAATAGAATTCTTCTTTGCTTCTGAATCCTGCTCATGAAATCTATGCACTCCATCAAGCATTTAGGAGTTTCAGAGCGTTAAGAGTTCACTACTTTTTACCTGGCCTCTATTATTTTTCTGTTCTTTCTTTTATTTAGGTAGAGTTCGAATCTTCCTTTTTCCTTGTAAAATATTCTCCTCATCATTAAGGTTTCAATTTTAAGGATTTCTATACTCATTAGTGAACATTTGGTCTGTGAAAATATACACTTATTTTCACATATGGAAATATAAAGTTCAGACTCATGACAAAATCAAGAAAATTCTACACCAAGAAGACTGCTCCTAAATTTTGGAAAAAAAAAATTATATTTTACATATGTAACCTTTTCGCAGGAATTGTCTCCTAAGTTTCCAAATTTTTTTGAGTTATTATGTGCCTGGAGATGACTAGTGTGAGAGGTAGAATAAAAGTGGACAAATGAGTGAAAGAGTGTACATTTTACAGGTGTGGTGCACACAGTGTAGTTAGCAGCCAAGGGTGCAGTGGCGCCTCAGGAATGTTAAGAGATTCTGAGTGTGACAGTACACCATATCTAAAGTGCATAGGTAATCCCTTGGGTTTTGTGAGAAGCATGGGTCTTGGCATTAGAGATTTCTTATCAGTGCTGCAAAGTGCATTATGCATGTAAAAGTTTAAATTCTTCTTATTCACTTGTTTTCGGTTATCTTAGATACTCAATTAACTAATGGATTTAGCACTATTGGTATAACCTTCAGAGTCCCACCGGACTTGTAACGGGCATGGCCCAAGGCAACTCTAGTCTTTT
Organism: Arachis ipaensis; assembly: GCF_059453495.1. Taxonomy (NCBI): domain Eukaryota; kingdom Viridiplantae; phylum Streptophyta; class Magnoliopsida; order Fabales; family Fabaceae; genus Arachis; species Arachis ipaensis. The sequence goes on along the minus strand of NC_142440.1, from coordinate 158,100,231 downwards.
AAGCAACACAGTGTATGCCATCAGTGATGCGGCTTCCAAATTCAGTAAAGCTGCACGCAAGGTATTTCTTGCTTTGCCACAATGATAATTCGATTTACATTACTTTGTTTTTTAACCATAGCGAATCTTTTACTTCCAGGGTATTGTTGCATTTACATATATGACGACCAAGCAGTCTCACATATGGAAAAACACCAGGCAACTGTAACCTCAGATAACAAAGGCGAAATTAATGAAGTCTTAGAGGTTGGTTAATGATTTCATCATTTTCATGTTATAGCATCCAATAAGAATATTGTGTTGCATGTTGTCCAAAGAGAAACCTTCAGCGGATGGATATGTTAACAAAAGGGCAAAAAACCAGAATAAACCAAGGGAAGTTGCAAATTACCTAAATAAGCCAAAGTGAAATTCGTTTCTGCAATGAGCCAAACCCTATATTTATATAATTCGAACCAGTGTGGTTCGAACTCAATTCATAAGTAATTCGAACCAGAGTGGTTTGAATTATGAAGATGGAAATTCATTCAACTAAATCGAACCAGGGTGGTTCGAATTACTTGGGAGGAAAACGTAGCACATAATTCGAACCACGCTGGTTCGAATTATATAGGGAGAAGCTGCATCAAGTAATTCGAACCAGGCTGGTTCGAATTACACAAAATGAATTCGAACCAGTCCGGTTCGAATTAGTGGTAGACAGTGCAGTATATATATGGTTCTAAACGTGAGTTGCTCTCATAGAGGGTGTAATATGGCTAGTGAGGAGAGTTTTGGGGTTTTGGTTCACCATAGAGGATCCATTAAGAGAAAAACTCGCTCCGGTGTGAAGTTCACAGATAAGGATCCTCTCTGTATCGTCGTGAAACCAACGACGAGCTATGATGATCTTGTTAGTTCTGTGCTGATGAAACTCGGTCTGGAAGGTGCGAAGCGAGTGAAGAAGTTTTTCTATCGCATTCCAATCACTGTCTTGCAGGATACGGTGAAGTATGATTGCTTCACGATTGGTAGTGATGAGGACCTGCAAGTCATGTTTCTATGTCGGAGGCAGTTTCCCGAGGTTAGGACACCAGAGTTGTTGGCAAAGTTGGTTGATGTGGTATCCAGCTCAGGGGGTTCGAACCGGAATGCCACCACTGAAGCAGCGGCAGCCGGTTCGAGTTCAAGGCCTGCCGTTGCTTCTTCGTCCGTCCCTGTGTACGAGCCAGCGGTCGAACCAGTCGCCTCCCCGTCTTTTGCTGTTGATCTGAATGATGGAGTAGGCGACGTGGTAGGATCAGTTGATATTCTGCCGAACGCTTTACAGGGAGTTCCACCGGTTGGCGTCGGTGACGGAGTGTTGGGTGATGTAGAGGAGGACGACGTCGAGCCGGATATGATTGAGGATGACAGCGGCGACGAGGTTGGAGCGACTGAGCCTGCATTGGTAGTCGGTGGTTCTAGTTCTGGCACACAGCAGTATCCACCACATTTTTCCTCTTTGGACCTAGATGCCATGAGGCAAGAGGGTGTTTCAGGGCACTCTGTTGGATTCGGAGCTAGAGATGCTGAAGGGACTGCTGGTTTGACAGAGTTTCAGGTTGGTCAGCAATTTCAGGATAAAGACGAGGCCCTGTTAAGTGTGAAGACTTACAGCATCCGGCGAGGGGTACAGTACAAGGTTGTGGAGTCTGATCATCGCCGTTATGTGGGCAAGTGTTCTGAGTTTGGGAATGGGTGCACATGGTTGATTCGACTGAGTCTGCGGAAGCGCAAGGGCATTTGGGAGGTCAAGTGGTACAATGGACCTCACACTTGTCTTGCGACCTCCATCTCGAGTGACCACAGGAGCTTGGATTATCATGTGATTTCCGCGTTCGTTATGCCAATGGTTAGGGCTGATGCATCCGTCAGCATCAAGGTGCTCCTAAATGCCACGGCAGCACACTTCGGGTTTAGGCCGACTTACAGGAGGGTCTGGATAGCGAAGCAGAAGGCAATTGCCCTCGTATATGGTGACTGGGATGAGTCATACAACGAGATCCCTAGGTGGGTTTTGGGAGTCCAGTTGACGATGCCCGGTACTGTTGCAATCCTACGGACGAGCCCCGTTCGAGTTAGTGGACAAGTAGACGAGTCTCAAGCTTTTTTCCACAGACTTTTCTGGACGTTTCCACCACTCATCCAGGCATTTTGCCATTGCAAGCCTTTAGTTAGCATTGATGGGACCCATCTGTATGGGAAGTACGGGGGTACTTTTCTCATCGCGATTGCACAGGACGGGAACTCCAACATTCTACCCGTTGCATTCGCACTAGTAGAAGGTGAGAATGCAGAGTCTTGGTCATTCTTTCTCTCCCACCTTAGACAGCACGTGACACCGCAGCCCGGTCTTCTGGTTATATCGGACAGGCATAACGGCATAAAGGCTGCGCTTGAGGCTCCGGACGGAGGTTGGTTACCTCCATCTGCATACCGTGCATTCTGCATTCGACACGTAGCGGCTAATTTTGCCCTTACCTTCAAGGGCAAGGATGCACGTAGGCTTCTAGTGAATGCCGCATATGCCAAGACCGAGGTTGAGTTTGATTACTGGTTTGATATTCTTCGGTCTGAAGACCCGGCGATGTGTGAGTGGGCGAACCGGATTGATTATTCCTTATGGACTCAGCATCGTGACGAGGGACGGAGATTCGGTCACATGACGACGAATATCTCGGAGTGTGTGAACTCAATCCTAAAGGGTGTCAGAAACCTCCGTGTTTGCTCTTTGGTGAAGGCAACATATGGAAGGCTTGCGGAACTCTTTGTTCGCAAGGGTAGAGAGGCTGAGGCCCAGATGGGAACCGGACAGCAATTCAGTCAGTACTTGGTGAAGTGTATAGAGGCCAACTTGAAGAATTCGAGGTGCTTCACGGTGACTTTGTATGACCGGGATAACTCCGAGTTCACCGTAGCCGAGACCACTCCGACGGGCTCTTTCTCATTAGGTACCTACAGAGTATCGCTTGCGTCCCGGACCTGTGACTGCAGGTACTTCCAGGCACTTCATTTCCCGTGCCAGCACGCACTTGCATGCTGCGCCTACTCACGGGTCACCTGGTTCTCTTATATTCACAGCGTGTATCAGATTAGTTCAGTGTTCCGTGTGTACCAGATGGGATTCACACCACCGATACCGGAGGGATTCTGGCCACCTTACGATGGGCCAACCGTGATCCCGGACCCTGCCAAGAGGCGGGCAAGAGAGGGTCGTCCGAGATCCACTAGGATACGGACGAACATGGACGAGGCAGATCCGAATCGGCCAAAGAGGTGTGGCCTTTGTCGCCAACCCGGACACACCCGCAGGAGTTGCCCACAGCTTGGAGGACCGTCTCACACGGGGGGCCAGTAGTAGCGATCTTGTTATTGTTAGTGTTCATTGATTTTATTTTTCCTGTTACTTGTTATTTAAGATGATTTGTGTTATCTGTTTATCCTTTTACCTTCTAGTAATGAAAAAGTTGCATCTGAATTTGAATATGTTTAGAAATCCCATGACTGCAAAAGTTGATAACTACAGTGTTATACGATTCAATGATAATACATAGTCACTAATCCACTAGGTAAATAACAGATTTTTAAGTACAATAAGATGAGCAAACAACAAGGAAAAATAGCTCTAAAGTAAATCATCTAAAATACATGAGTGAACCCTAACGTCCAAAATACATGAAATGTAAATCATCTAAACAAGTGGGAGCCTGTCCCACAACGACGGTGAACCCGTGGCCTCTGACCTCTGCGGATAAACGGCTCCTCATCCTCTATCTCATCTGCGTCCTCATGCGGGGCAGGCTGTGCGGGTGGCGTAAAATGGAGTGGTGCGGCAGATGGCCCGGCGACAGACTGTGATGCAGCGGTGTAAGCGGAATGTGGGGTACCTCCCAAAGCAAACTGGTCACCAACAGGAGTCGTAGCAGGCTCGTTCAGATCAACATCTAAGGGTGCCTGCGTGGCAGGGGTCTGAGGACGCCTCCTGCCCGGCTCGTCCTCCTGCATGATAGCCGAAATCTCTGCCAGAAACCGTGGACTGCCGAAGTCCGGATCGAGCGTATCTGCCCCAAGGAAGTCCTGCCACTGTGATCTGGGAATAACCCATGGAGTACCGTCCTGCTGAGGCTGGTCGTCGGTGGGTACTCCAACAAAGTAATGTCCAAAAGAACCGGACCTAAGTCCAGCGTCACTAGGCTCAGCCCCGTCACCCATCCCGGAGCCATACCACTCACCTCCGTGAACCCCATCCTGGGTACTACCACCAGCAACTGAGGCCGCCCCTGCACCATCCCCGCCCTCAGGCCCATGCTGATCATCGTCATCGTCCTCAGGGTCAGGTGCAGCGGCATGAACCGCAGCACGCCCTCTACCTCTGCTAGGATGATGTCGTCGTCGACCCCTAGCGGGGCCGGCCTCGTCGCCAGCCTCCATAGCACGCTCAAGCCACCCCCAGTCACGCTGGCTACGACGTGTGCCCACGCGAGCTCTCCTATCAACCCGCCTCCTGTCCGGCACGTCGTCAGGCCGATCCATCTCAGGTACTTGCCCAGCTCCCCGCTGTGAGGCCTCAACAGGAATAGCAACGGCTCTCGGATCGCCCAACTGCGGATCCGGAGACAAAAACCTCTTCCCGTGCTGACTCCACCAATCCAAGAACTGATGCGACGGACCAGGGTCAGCAACAACATCGAATCTCAGCACGCTCTCCGTACGGTCGTCCCAATACTGATGCCACTTCTGCAAATGGGACGGGAACCATCGATCACCGCCTCTGCCGTCCTTCGACATCAGAAAGTCGATGTTCAGGGCGGCCTGTGGACGGGGCTGCACCCTTCCAAACTGCGGAAGAACCCTGTCTACCTGATGCCACTCTATGACGGCAAAGTAGATAAGCGATGTAACAGACCGCCACAGCACCATATGCCGAGGCTCAAAAACCTCGGGATGCACGACCTGAAGTACGTCAGGGCTACTGTACGGCATCCAGATAAACTGCACGCAGAACGATACAATGTCAGGGCAACTCGTGATCCCAACTCGTAAATCGTGGTTAAATAAAAAAAACTTATTAAGTAACATACTGACCTCTCTATCCTGCAACCGGTCTATCCATAGCCTCCACGTCTGAACTCTAGGACCCTTCTCGCTACTGGAAGGGATGTAACCTGACCACCTGCAACATGCACATGTGTTACCGCTACTTATATGTGTGCTTAGGGTATCCAATACATTATGAATGAACACGCGGTTATGTGTAGTAAATTGAAATAGACAAAGATTAGGGAAGTACCTCGAGGCCAATGGCCAGCTGAACGTCTCAAATCCTGCAGGCCTAAACCGAGGAAATCGCCAGAAAATCCATGACTGAAGTAGCTGAAGTGGGCCCGCTAGCTTGATAACATTTCTGTTCGCCACACGGCACATGCACCGGTACAACCATGCCAGTGCTGCAGAACCCCAGCTGTAGGTCCCCATCTCCTCCAGCCTAGCTACAAACGGAAGCCATCTGATGTGAACGCGGTTGCCCGACTTGTCCGCAAAAAGCTGCGTGCCCAACAACATCATGATGTACGCACGGGCATAACGACGCACAGTATCCTCATCAGCTCCCTCCGGGCACTCACCAAACGTCTCCTGAAACCAGCTGCAGTTGACCGCGTACTTCTGAACCTGGCTAGGAGGAGGTACCACTCCAAGCAACTCCTCGAACCAAACCCAGGCTGGACGGCCACCATCGATGTATACATGGAACTCTGATAGGCAGCCGCTGACGTAACGCCCATCCACTGGCAAACCCAGCTGGTATGCCACGTCCTGCAGTGTGATAGTGCACTCTCCGAACGGCATATGAAACGTGTGCGTCTCCGGACGCCATCGCTCAACAAACGCACTGACAAGGGCCTCGTCCAATCGGAACCATCTATCGTTCAGCCTAGCAAGATGGTAAAGACCAGCCATCTGCAGGTACGGAACGTATCTGTCATCCAGGACCATGCCCTGCTGCCGCCGCATGCTCCTGATGCATCGCTGAGGCTGCGGAAGAAATGAACCGCATTATTAGAACCAACTTAATTACCGGTGACAAACATAATCAACAGGATAATCCCTAAACCAAAAAATCTTACTATGAATAGCCGCTTAAAAATCCAAGAACGAGAACCATTTGCATAAGAAACTTAAATTAGAAACCACCATAGCCTACTGACATCAAAGATCTAACATTATAAAACCACAACTAAACCGCTTACATAAACCACTAACATAAACCACTAACGTAAACCGTTAACGTAAACTGCTTACATAAACCACATACATAAACCACTAAGATAAACCACTAACATAAACCACTAAGATAAACCACCAACATAAACCACTAACAAAAACCACTAACATAAACCATTAACAGAAATCACTAACATAAACCGCTAAAATAAACCACCAACTAAACCAACATCTAACCCGCATGCCAAACCACTAACTCACATGTACCGGTAAAATAAAGTTATTTCCGTACTAACCTCTTCGTTGATGACCCCAACTATATGGGCGACTCCGTCCAAGCGATATAACCGTGCCGGATCGTCCCCCATGAGCAGAGTATTCCGTTCAGGTCTTTCTCGGAGAGAATCTGGGTCGTTTTCTCTGAGATTTGGTGGGGCAGGAGAATATGAGAATGGTTCGAATGAGGCTGATTCGAACTTCTTATATAGCCGAATCACTAGTAATTCGAACCAGGGTGGTTCGAATTACTAACAACCTAGCTTAAGCGTAATTTGAACCAGGGTGGTTCGAATTACATGCAGAACTCATTTCCCCATAATTCGAACTGGAGTGGTTCGAATTACTTGCATAGGTAGTTCGAACCAGTCTGGTTCGATTTACATTCAATTTTTCTTTGAAATTCGAACTGCTCTGGTTCGAATTATTTGAAGATGAAGTTCGAACTAGCCTGGTTCGAATTACATAAAAATATGATCTGGCTCATTGCTGTATCGATTTTCATTTTGGTTCATATAGGTAAATTTGGATTGACTTTGGCTTATTATAGTATTTTGCCCTTAACAAAAGCTATAGTTTTCCCTTCAGAGGACAGGACACGATTTTTTGCAGCTCGCCTTCCTACTTCTAACGAGCCCTGCTTGATTACTTCTGCTCCCACTTGACTTGATGGGTGCCATTGATCTTTGAATGTGTAGGATATAGGTTAGCATGGCAATTAACATGATTAGCATCTACATTGAAATTTACCTATGCAATTTAGTTGAATTTTTCTTTTGTGCCACTATTGGTTCTTCTTGATCTGTTTGTGTTAACATAATTTTTATTGTGTAAATGCAAGTTGTCCATAACTTTATTGTTTACAGGATTGACTGGTCTTCTCCAGTCACCTGTAAGTGGAGCTGAGAAGCATGGTCTCCCTGGTGTCCTCTCAGGTAAATCGAATTGAATTTTAGAGCAACTTGAAGAATGCCCTGTGATAATTTTTTCGTGAGATATGGTATTACTTTTCTCCGGACTACTGACTACTTTTCTGTTTCATATTTATTTACTGCAGGAGTTGCTTTAGGAATTACAGGACTAGTAGCAAAACCTGCTGCTAGTATACTCGAAGTTACCGGCAAAACTGCACTCAGTATTCGAAACCGCAGTAAGCCCAATCAATTTTTTATTTATATAATTTAATATTATTTTATATTTTACTATTTATTTAATTTATTTTTTTATATGATAAAAAAATTTAATAAATATTATAAATTTTAATATTTCTAACTTCTTTTTTACATATTTTACAGGATATATATTCAAATTTTTATGTAAAATAATCATAAAAAAATTAAAGAATTGATACATTTTTTAAGAGGAAGGCTAATATTGAAGAAGGAAAACGTATAACTTTTACAATATTAACTCCTGTGGATAGTTAGTTCTTCTACTTTAATGAATCACGAAGAAAGTGAGATACAACCTTCAAAAGTTTAAAGAGATGCATCTGATGAGTTTAATTCTTTGGAACGAGACCTGGAAAACGGCTTCAAATTTGGCAATATCACCCAAATCAGAGAGATGATGTTAGACGAACTTATTTTAAATAGATCCATATCAAAAGCATCTCGACAATTATCTTCTATCTGGCCCCGCCCAAAATTTTGTTTCAAATTCCGCCACTGCAGAGCGGATAGAGACGAGTTTAACCTAAAGCCGACCCTGTCCCGTCCCGCCTAAGAACTCGCCCCGTTAAAAACCCTCTTCGGTGCGGGAACCCGAATATTTACCCGCCCCGAGTGGGTAAGGATAAAGTGAGTACCCACAGGTTCGAGTAGTGTTGCCACCCCTATATCTAGCAACCAGCATGAGCGTCAGCCACTGCTGATTTCTTGGATGATCCGCAAACCATCACAGCCGTCGTTGATTCTCGTCGCATCTCCTATGGCCGTGGTCGCGACTCCCTCTTCCAGTACAGGTTGCGGCACTGTCGCACCTTCCAAGTAGTGCAATGCTGCGTTTACAATGGGCACACGGTGGATGTCTGCTACTCTAAGCATGGATACCTGCCAGACTGTTCTCGTCACCTTGGTTGACCACGGTTCCATGAACGCACTTCTGTTTCTACGAATTTGGCTACCTCTGCGCCTTTGCTCCCTCATTCTGCTTCAACAACGCCATATCAAGCTTCTCCTTCACGTGCCCTGGCTCATAGTGAAAGGAAACCCCAACTTTAGTATTCAGATTTAGTTTTGGGCCTCTTACTAGGCCAATCTTAATCTCTCAAGATGTAAAGGCAAATATGTAGTCGGGTTGAGAGATACCGTGCGAAACAAAAAAAAAAAGGGGTAAATATGTAGTTTCAACTTCTAATGGTCATAATTCTTCCAATTCAACTAGCCTTTACAAAGCCTAAGTTTTTCATTTGTGACTTTACAAAATCTAAGTTTGGATATATTTTATCTCTGTTTTTTAATTTTTTTTTTCTATACTTAAAATTTTTTTTAACAAACATATTTTTTTTACATTTGGATTATTGATTCTAGTGTTATAGATTATATCATACAATTTTTACCATTTTTAATTTTTTATGATGTTCTTTATCTACTTCACTTTAATTTTAATACTATCTTTATTTCTAAACTCACTTCATCATTTAATTATGAACTTATATTTTTAATTTTTCTTGCAAAATATAGGCCAATAATTTGAAGATAATTGATTTAAGTAGAATGAGGTATAGGTTATACATTCTTGACAAATTCTTCACCAAGAATAATCTGCCTATTTTACACTCTATAAATACCATCAATTCATCACCTATTACCCACACAAATGTACGCATTTTTGTTTATGACATCTTTTTGAAAAAATACTTATTTTTTTTACATAGATAATATCCTTTTATTTTTCTATACCATGATAAAGCATGTGATATTTATCATCTTTCCAAACAAAAATAATTTCATTTTCTCCCAACTTTAATAAAACAATTGTAAGTTTTGATTTATCATATTTTAATATTTAAAGACTATTTCGTCAATTTTCTGTTCATAATCACAAATATTTTTTTATTATCATTATTACTTTTATTAGATTTACATAAATTATTTTATTAAAATTAAAAGAAAAATTTTAAGATTATGTAAAGAAAAAATCAGTCCTATGTACAAAATTCTATCCAGCATCAATAATACAATTCTACTAATTTCTACTTGCAAACTATATTGTCAAATCTACAATAATTTATAATTACAATCAAAAGGCACAAAGCCAAGTCAACTTACAACAAAATTTTCTGGTTCTTGTTTACATTTTAATTGCTACAATTATTATTTTTTTGGTTGTCTAGCTAGTGATGTTGCTTCTTTGTTTTTCTTTGAATTTGGGCGCATTCATTTTTGTGGGCGCATTCGAAAAGATTCGAACATTTTTCATCAATGTAATTGAAGGTTGAATGATACTGCTGCGCATGTTGTTCCAATGCCAATTTGGTAGGGAAACTTTGTTGGCACAGTGGGAACAATTGTAACTCGGGGCGGTGGCGCTTGAAGATCATCATCAGAGTCAGACATGAAGGGTTGGAGAGAAAATTTGGAGTTAAATTTCAATTTGACCCCTGAAATTTGGTTTGATATTCAGAATCACCCTCACAATTTCGTTGGCCCTAATTAAAACCTCTAAATTTATAATTATGACTCCAACTTGTCCCTGCAATCATCTTCGCCACCGGAATACTAATATAGGGCAATTACATAACACGATGGACACTACTTAAATGACGGTGCATTGGTTTTGTGCGCAGACCCTTTAAAAAACGTCTTTAAAAAAAAGATATTTTAGACGTATCTGAGTGCTCCTTCCCGATTATACCCAACAATCCCATTCCACTCTCAACTGTGTGTCTGAAAAGTTTTCCAACCGATTCAAAATGCATGCATCCCAGTTACAGCCAAAAAATGCTATAATTTTTTAGGCTTTATTTTCTGAAAGATTTAAACATCGTAATTAATTTTTTATTCTACATTCTTTTTATTTGTCAAATTTATTTCTTTTTAAAAAATAATTTTGGATATACCATAAAAATAATGTGATATATTAAATGGTATACATGACAAGTAGAAATATATCTCAATAGTCAATATATAAGTATAATTAGTTTATATTTTTATTTTTTGTTTTAAAATTTTATATAAAAATAATAATAACAAATTATATATTTTTAGATACTATTTTCAGTTTTTATGTAAAAATTTAAAAATAAAAAATACTGGAATACCATATTTTTATCACAACAATATTTAATAAAATTAATTAATTGAGAATTAAATACCAAAATTAAAAATCATAAATATTTTTATAGTTGTTCAACATATCTCAAATATTCTTTTTTTTTTTTTTTTTTTACCAAAAATAGGAAGACTCGAATCCGCCCCTTCTTAAATAAGTATGAAAAAACTATGTCATTTAAATTATAACTCATTGGCTTCGATACTCATTTTGCAATTAGAAATTTGTGAATTTTTTGCATCTCCCCTTCCTACTACTAATGAGCCCTGCTTGATTACTTCTGCTCACATTTGACTTGGTGGGTGCCATTGATTAGCATCTACATTGAAATTTACCTATGCAATTTAGTTGGATTTTTCTTTTGTGACACTATTGGTTCTTCTTGATCTGTTTGTGTTAGCATAATTTTTATTGTGTAAATGCAAGTTGTCCTTAACTTTATTGTTTACAGGGATTGACTGGTCTTCTCCAGTCACCTAGAAGCATGGTCTCCCCGGTGTCCTCTCAGGTAAATTGAATTGAATTTTAGAGCAACTTGAAGAATGCCTTGTGATAATTTTTTCGTGAGATGTGACTACTTTTCTATTTCATATTTATTTACTGCAGGAGTTGTTTTAAGAATTACAGGACTAGTAGCAAAACCTGCTGCTAGTATACTCGAAGTTACTGGAAAAACTGCACTCAGTATTTGAAACCACAATAAGCCCAATCAATTGAGATCCCAATGCTTTAGGATCTGGCTTCCAAGGCCACTGAGCCATGAACATCCATTAAAACCTTATTCATGGGAAGAAGCTGTTGGGATATCCGTCCTTCTGGAGGCTGAGGATGGTCTAAAAATAAGAGACGAGAAGTTAGTGGCTTGCAAAGCCCTCAAAGAATCTGGTAAGTCTGTCGTCTTAATAGAGAGATTTGTATTGATTGTTTTCAGTCCTTATTTAGTAACATTGGGCAAGCCTGAGTTTCCGGCATCCCTGCCGATCTCGAGTGGATAATTGAATGGGAGATTGGATTGGAAAACATAGTACATGCTGACGCCGCTCAAGCGGTTGTACACATAGTTAGTAGCAGACCAGATTCCCTATTGAGACAAAATCACCATTCTACTAAGCGAAGCAGCAGTAGAACCAGAGCTGTGCATTGGACCCATAATCCAACTCATCTTCCACTCCCCCAGACGAACTTGGAGCTATCATCTGAGGAAGATGCAACCAACTTGTTACAGCTCTTGTTGTCTGCCACTGAAGAATGGAAAGGCAAAGCTTCACACTGCGGGCGCATCCTGCATCGGCTAATCTCAAGTATGTTACTTTCTACTGGAAGTTTGAGTAGTTGCACGATGTACAATGTCTATCTCATAGAGGGTTCGTATACTTCTGGATAGCCGAGTCTCATCTCATGTTTTGCCAAGTTTAGAAAAGAAGACTGAAGCGTTAGACAAAATTGACTACGAAAAAATTAACTATAAATAATAGTAAAAAACTATAGCATATTAAAACAAGAGTACTAAAAATACTAAAAATATACTATATACAAAAATTATCAAGAATTTTTAGATTTATTTCAATTACTATAAAGTAAATATTTAATTTTTTTTTATTATTTTTAGTGCTCTTTTTTATAATTGTAATTCTCATATATTATGTTTTAGTGTAATTTTTTATAATATAGATTATGATTCTATTAAAAGATAAATTAAATAAAAAATTAATCATAGATAATAATAAAATCATAAACGTTGGATTCTAAATTAATATTAAGAATAAGATTATTGAAAATACTACAATAAGAGTACGATGTAAAAAAATACTAAAGTAACATTCTTAGTTAATATTTAAAAAAAATGTAACATATTTGATTAAATATATATATATATATATATATATATATTGTGTTATTTTTATTTAAAAATATATTTTATCTATTTTTATATGTTATTTTTATTTTAGTAAGTAAATATTAATTTTATTATAAAATTAATTAATAAGATCTATTTAAATATCTAAATTAAAATGATAGGATAATATAAAAAATTATTTAAGTTGAGGTCTATTTTAGTAATTTTTTATCTAAAAATGATTTTGAATGGTATAAGCCAAACAACATTTATTTTACTATAATCAATTTTGATACAAAATTACCAAACATAAATCACTTAACACAAATTTACTTTTTATCAAAATTAAGTTTACAAAATCAATTTTATACAAATTCTCGATTATAAACTGTAATCCAAAGCAAGTGGACTATGTTTGAAATTAGCTAGCAATGCATGAAAGACAAGTATAAGCCGTGAGCATTGCTTATTCCAATCCAAGTCCAGAAGAGACGCTTCAATTGCAAGCATGAATTCACCATACGGGGAGAACTAACATTTTAAGGATATGTAATAAATAGTCTAAACAAATTAAAAGACTTGAAATTTGAAAAGATTAAAGTACAAGGACAAAAGCTTAAGGAGTATGAATTAGGATAACAACCAAACAGGAGGACAAAAGAACTTCACATCTAACAAAACTCTCTGGAAATTTCCATGGTCCAAGTCGAAGATGCCGATATCTTGGGCAACAGGATCGTAAAATGATGATTGCAACTCCATTTGGTTATTTGTAAACCAAATCTGATTTCCTTTGCTTAGAAAAGGCACAGAAATTTGAACAGATGAATTATATCCAATCACTAGTATATAGTCACCTAAATTATCTAATGTTGACCATTCTTTCCCGTTTCTTTTTAACTCATGGATATCGAATTTGGAAGTCCCTAATTCCTTCCCCAAGGGAAGGTCAACATATCTTGTCAACATCAATAAACTTCCATTGGTGCACCCAATAAGATATTTAAGCCAGTGAGGGCCTAGGGGAATTTCAGATGGAGGTCTGGTTTCATGGATTCCTCCCTTAAGCCCTGTTCTTGTGTTTGTATCAAATTCATATAGCTGCCCGTAATTGTTTATGGCATATATCTTTCCTTGGAAAAATATTACGTCATTAAACCCCTTATCTCTGGTTGGAAATTCTACCCATCTCATATTGCCAGGCTTGTAAAAGGCCAATCGCTGGTTAGGTCCGAATATCACCACCGCCATAAAATTTTCAATGTCATGCTCAGGAGATGAGTTTATAATAACCTTTTCAACTTGGAATCTATGTGTTCTATCTCTATCCAGGGTGATCCTAATGTCACGGAAATCCCACATTGTGTATTCATCCCCATGATTATCAGGCTGGAAATCAATTATAGTGGGTAAAGTTGAGACTGGAGGAAGATCCAAACTACGATTTGTAAATGGATTTAACATTTGTATAGTGCCATCAGATATGGATTGGACAATCAACCATCCATGACCAGAACCGCGAATGAACTTGTTGTACGACTGCATCTCTGACAGCATGATATGGTAAATATCTTTCTCTTCAAGGGCACAAGTATCAAGAGTTTCATCATCTGCAGCACCTAATTGCATGAGATGATGAATCTCCTCGTCTTCGTAGGAATAATTCTTGACAGTTTCGTCAGGTAACAATAACCACGGAATTTTGTTTCCATTGGGAATCTTTGGATGTTTCAAGCTCCACTCTTTGCAAACCAATCGAAGCCGGATGTAATCATCGTAGGCATGGAATCGTTTTGAAATTTCTTTAAACAAATCTTCATTAATGTCTGCCCATCGATTAATCTCGTCCATGTCTCTGACGCAAGCTATGTTGAGTTACAAAGAGTCAGATCTGAAAACAAAAAAAAGGGTCAGAATTTGAAAATTCATAAAAAATAAAACGTCAATTCACTCCACCCACAAATTAAACTACAAACACGAAAAAGGATTCATAATAATCGTCAGAACCAAACCCTAGAAAAAAAGTCACTTTGTGCTGCACCGAAGCCGATGCTGATGAAAGTGTTGGTTGAAGAAGGTGTAAGCAAGGTTCTGAGAACCGGACCGGTCATAAAACCGTTCTAGTCACTGGTTTGTTAGTTCAACTGGTCTAACCGTGGTTCAACTGAAAAAACGGTTTTAAAATAAAATAATAAATAAATTATAAATAAATAAACATCCTAAAATATAATTATAATCTAATATAAATTTTAAAATATCTTTCAAATTTAAAACACTACATGAAATATCATCAACCAAAACTATATGATCTTATCAAAATACAAACTCAAAAGATAAATAGTAAAAAAAATATCTAAATATTAAATGCCAACATGAAAATTTGTCATCAACCATCAAAATTCGCAAAAACTTGTTAAGTACTCAACATTAGAAGCCATTAGTTTCAACTTTAACAGAATACAAGTTCATGAACAATTAGGGTAACTCCTGGGGCTGCAGAGCACAATCTTCACTTTAGTAAACGGTTTATCAATGATGACTTTCCAACATTAGGGTATCCAACTATTCCAGCTCGAACCTTTATACAGTGATATGAATAATTCACTTCAACTTAGTTATATTCATTTGAAACAAGTACTAAAGAGTGAGAACTAGTGTAAAACTTGAAAAGAAAAATAAACTTATTTTTGTAAAATGAAAAACACAAGAAATAGCATAAAGATTATACACAGCAAGCAATCAGATAGATTATTTTGATTATGCAATTTATTCATCCAAACTTTCACTCAAACAATGTGTTTCACTATATTTATATCATTTAGGAGTTATAAGAATGCTGCAACAAGAGAAAGAAGTACAAAATTACTACCCATACGGTTTAAATTATGTTTTTTATGTATACATATTAGATAAGGAAAGGAATTCTTTTGAGCAATAAGAGAAATTCTTTTGCCAAATAATTATTATCGGAATGACACAACTAAAATTGACACTTATTACATAACCCACTGACGAGGAAGCAGTCCTTTGGCTTTGCGTTTAATTGCTAAGCGGCCTACCTTCATTGTACCCTTTGCAATACATACAACACAGAATTAAGTATGTGGCATCTGAAACTTCCTAACAAGAGGTCAAGAGCTAGAAAGAAATTAATTTATAGAAGCAGCATAACAAATCCATTTTAAGCAATAATTTCAACAATAACAGTTACCTATTCCATAGTCAAGTGCAAAACCTATTCACAAGAGGAGAACATGTTTGATTCATATGAATTTATATTTTTTTCTTATTCATTAGAACAAAGATACTTAGTAATGCAATGCAGCAAACTGAATTACCCACGAAAACAATATGTCATTCACTTTCAGCTTCACATACACGATTGTTTTTTAAATACTTTTTAGTGATACAGGTGCCAAAAACAGCAATCTCCTCTTAAAATAATACCAAAGCCAATTCTTGATTGAATCCTAAATCCTAAATAAAAAATAATATTGCGGATTCACAATTCTTGGCACCGTTTCTGGAGGTAATCTAACTGCCATGGTGTTTAATCACATCAATAAAAAACCAATAATCAGTAAAGAACCTGAGCTAATCACAAAACATTCATTAATCAATAAAATCGCAACACACAAAATCAGAGCTAATCACAAAAACAGAGCATAAAAAAGTAGAAAAAAACGAAGAACAACTGAACAACTGAAGAACAAGCGAGCAAGACATTCACTGACCTTCGAAGACGACGCCGACAGACCCTTCACTGATAGACGACACCAACCAGACGACGGCAAGAAGATGAAGCCGATGGCAAGAAGATGCAAAGAGTAGGGGATGGGGCGAGCTCGCCGAAGAAGAGAGCAGGGGAGTTGGAGACTTGGGTGCAGTGGCTACACGGACGAACGGTGGCCGAGCTCGACGGACGGACGCGGCAGTGGCTCGACGGAGAGGCGGCAGTGGGTCGAAAAGAGTAGCTAGGGCTGGATAAGGGAGAGTGAATTGGCGTTCCACAAAGATTTGGAGTGGAAACGAAGGCTGAAGAACTTTTGCAATGGGTTACAATTTATATAGAGGATTTTCTTATTTAAATATTGAATTAGGATTTCAGTTGCTCAAAGATGTATACCACTTACCAGTTTTGAATGATATAATTTAAAATTGGTATTATTATTATTATTATTATTATAATAGTATCTAAAAGATAGTGTCTAATATATTAAACATAATTAAAAATTAATATTTAATTTAAAAGATAAAAATTTAAAATTTATTATAAAAAAATAAATTAGATAAAATTTAGATATCAATTCATAAGAACTATAACATTGACTTTTAAAATTTAAAAATTAATATTTTTTAAAATAAAAAAATTGATAAAGTAGTTAAATAAAAAATTAATTACTCTTAAATTAAGATAGTTGAACACATATTTCATAGAAATTATAAAATTAACAGTAAATTAATTTCTCACTTTATCAATATTTTTATTTTAAAAGATCTGAATTTAAAATTTAAATAAATATAATTTAATAAGGAGTTGACTAAATTGAATTTAAATATTTTATAATTTAAAATTTTTAAATCATAAACTTTTTTTAAGTTGAATAAAAATAATTTTTAACAATTTCAGCATAGTATAAAGTATGGGACAAATGTCATATTTAAATAAATTGTAATTCCAATTTGTATAATTATAACATTTTCAATTTAATTACCTCTCATTTTTAAACTTAGTCTATGTAAATTGTTATACCCAACAAATTTTGAACATTATCATTTAAAATCCTATAGGCAATAGCAGATTAAGTGTGAATCTTTCAAAGCATAAAACCTCTGAATTCGTAGCGGATTACTTAAAACCATATACCATACAACCATATTTCTATTCTCCTAACATAATTGATGAGCTTAACTGCATCATATCACCCACATTGATGATCAAAGAACCAGGGACAGGTGTGATATCGATCCACTGGTTTTCATAAAAGATTTGGAGGCCACCCACTTTTAATGTGTGTCTGCATTACCGTTTGCAAACGAAGATTTGTATAAAATTAATTTTGTAAAATTAATTTTGATCAAAAGTAAGTTAATATTGAGGTGATTTATATTTAGTTATTTTTATTCAAAATGGATTATAGTAAATTAAATATTGTTTGGATTACATTGTTTAAAATCACTCTTAGATAAAAAATTAAAGAAAAGAACATAAATTTAAATAATTATTTTATAGAGTAAATTATCATTTCTGACCATCAAAGATGTGAGCGCTGACAAAACTAACCATAACAAATTAAAACTAACTTAGTATTCACAAAAGATTAGATCTGCTTGACAAAACTAACAAAAACGTTAATCACATGTTAATTTTGTTGAAAATACCATTATTACCCTTCACTCTTTTTCCTTTCCCATTTCCTTTCTACCTCTTCCTCTTCTGAAATCCAAAATTCTCTCCCTCAATATCATAACACATTAACATCGACCAATCTTAACAATGAAATTAACCTATCACTCCTAACAATGAAATTAACCTCTTGGTTCTAGAGACATAGGAATTTGAATCCCAAATTCATCTTTTAATTTGCAAAAATGCAAAAACGTACCAAGACGTAACTGGAAGCTATGAACCGAAACTAAAACTTCGTTGAACAGTGAACACCCATCATCAAATGCTTCTCAAAGTTCAAATCTTTGGACTTCAATTAACATCTTTGTGCTAAAAACTTCCATGGTCAGGTTCAGGTTTGTGGAAACATAATTTTGATGATTGCCACCTATCATCTAAATGCAACTATTAATGAGTTAGCTTCCTCACCTCTGGAGATGTCAGAAGATGAAATTGAAGTAAACCCATTGAGATTAACCACCGAAGTTAATAACTTTGGATCTTCGCCGCTATCTTCAGCAACAACTCATAGTAAGGTCTCTTTGGTACTGCACCCATCAAAACCGACGATGAGGAAAATGGAGCCTCACCATGTTGTTGTTCCATCAACGGGGTCGTAGCTATGTTTCGCCTCGTACTCGTCTAAAAAAAAGAAGATTATGATCGAAAACGGGATACATTGGCCGGATCTAGCCATTATCGAATACATTATCGGCGGAAACTGGTGAAATCATGGGATAGGAAAACTGAAGCCAAACTATTCCTCTTCCTCCTACTCCAATTTCCTCTTTCTCTTGTTCTTCGTTTCTTGTTCTTGTTCTAACTCTTCGTTTTTATCTTTCTCATAATCGTAGATTCTAAGCTTCACTGCGAAATTATTTTGATTAAGTGTAATTTCAGATTTGAAAATTTTAGGGTTTGTGTATGTTGGGTGATGATGGATATTGCGTTGGTGCTGTTAGTGATGATAATGGCAGCGATGCTTAGAGAATTTTAGAAGAGGAAGAGATAGAAGAAAAAGAAAGGGGAGAGGAAAAAGAGTAAAGGGTAATAAAGGCATTTTAAACAAAATTAACCTATAATTAAGGTTTTTGTTAGTTTTGTCAACTATACTTAATCTTTCATAGATACTAAATTAATTTTAATCTGTTATGGTTAATTTTATCGATGCTCACATCTTTAATGGTCAAAAATGGTAATTTACTCTTATTTTATATTATCTTATAATTTTATTTTAAATATTTAAATAAATTTTAATATTCTTTTTTTAGTACTTTCAGTATTTTTTAGTATTCTAATGGAATTAATAGAATCTTAATACAAAGTAAAAAAAATATTTCATAAAAAAATTAACAATGACAGTAAAAGAACTCATATAAAAAAAAACAGAATTTTATAAAAAATAATAATATGCATAAGAGAATATTAGAAAAAATATTATAAAATAAAACAACAAACATATAAATAATGAAGGATATAATATAATTAGTATTGTTACGGTGGGTAACCGGAGATTAATGGGCTGGATGGCGTTGGTTGGCCCAAACGTATGAAGGAGGTGGCTTTCGAGCGGATCTGTTACTCGGTGTTCCTCCGTCCGACTTGTACGTGTGAAAGAATGGGGGGTGGTACCTGCAAAGACACTCCGATGCCTAAGTTAGCAAGAGTGTGAGCAGGTTAGAGAGTATTGGACTTAGAGATACCTGAATGGTGTCAGTATATTTATAGTGGTGAACCAATAACCACCGCTGAAGTAGTGCCACCTTTTTAGGTGGATAACCGTTCCCATATCTTAGGGAGGTTAAGATATGGCTCTTAGAGAATTTCTAGGGGCAGTTACTCATTCGAATGAGTGTTATCTGCCAGCTAACCCTCGTATCCGACTTCTTTGGAGCAGGTCGTGTTCAGTACCGACTTCTTGGGATGAAAGCTGGTACTGGGTGAGGGCCAACCCTTTGGGTTGGGCCTATTTGCTTGGATCCTGGACCTTTATTATTGGGACAGGGTATGAACAGTGCCCCTACTCGAGCCCAATTTCTTTCTAGGATTTGGGTTCGAGTATTCAACTCGGGGTCGTAGCCGATTTGCAAGAGGACCGATGTGATGGTTTAAGAACCGACGTGATTTTCCTTGACCTTTCGGTTCTGACAGTTACGTCTAATCAAGCATCGTGTCCGTTAGGGGTGTGCTAGGGATTTAATGGCCTTGGTAACGGTGCATCTTCATTAATGATTGCCCCAATTTTACCATTATGCCCCTAACGTTCTTATAAATACTTTCCCTCTCTTTCGTTGTTTCGTTTCTGCGATCTTTCAAATTTCCCTTGCATTCGTTCGTGCTGCATTCTTGCGTTTCGAAGGCTTTTACTTCCTCCAGTCTTGATTTCAGACTTAAAGGTTAGCTTTTTCCCCTTCTGTAACATGCTTTCTATTTGCGTGCTTTTATTTTGTAGGTAGATTGGTTTGTAGGCTTTAGTTTCGTACCCCGTCCCTTTAGAGACCGTGTGTTGATTTTCCTTTTCTTTTTGTAGGTTTCTTGTCACCCTTTTAAAAAAAAGAAAATGGCTTCCGTAGATGTTCTCTCTCAGTGGGTCGATGTCACGGTCCTAGGGGAGGAGCCTTCAGTCGATACCGAGTTTATCACCCACCTTCGTACTCACCACAGAATTTGTACTTCTAAAGAGGATGAGCCGAAGTATGAGTTGGTAGTCCCGGGTCCAGAAGACCGGGTTTGCTTCGGGAGGGCCGACGAGGCGGCCCCTCATTTCTTTTTTATGTATGAGAGTATGGTCACCCGTTTGGGCGTTTTTCTTCCGTTTTCAGAGTTTGAAATGTCTGTGTTACGTCATTACCGGGTTGCTCCCACCCAGCTTCACCCCAACTCTTGGGGTTTTTTGAAAATTTACCAATTTATCAGCCAGGCCTTAGAGTTCCCGATTTCTCTGAGGATTTTCTTCTATCTCTTCCATATGACCAAGCCCTTCAGTGGGCTAAATAATAAGCAACAGTGGGTGTCCTTCCGAGCCATACAAGGTCGGAGGCTTTTTACCCTTTTTGACGAATCCTTTCACGATTTTAAAAGCTATTTTTTCAAAGTTCAAGCAGTAGAGGGTCACCACCCCTTTTTCTTAGATGAGAGTTCTTCTCCTCGCTTTCCTCTATACTGGTTAGAGGCCCCCCCTATGAGAAATATGGTCTGGACGACCTGGACGAAGTGGAGGCGGCCATCGTAGGGTTCCTTCGAGAAGTGTGGGGGAGGGCCCCATACTTGGATACTAAAAAATTTCTCCAGGGGTCGCTGACTTTTGTCCAGTCACAACTAGGTAGCTTTTTGCGTTTCTTATTTATTTCCGACTTGCAATTTCTTTTACCGACTTGTCTGACTTTTAGCTACCAATTTGTTTTTGCAGAGATGGCAAAGAAAAACGCTCAAGAGTCTTACCAGAGGGTTCAGGAAGCCAAGGCAAGGTCTCGTGCCAGATCTGGTGGTGCTAGGGCGGTTGTCTCTCCTCCTCCTCCTCCTCGGAACGTCGGGACTCCGTCCCAACCTATTGTAATTTCTTCCTCTGCCTCCTCTCTGCCACCC
The DNA here is from genome assembly GCF_059453495.1 of Arachis ipaensis. Lineage (NCBI taxonomy): Eukaryota > Viridiplantae > Streptophyta > Magnoliopsida > Fabales > Fabaceae > Arachis > Arachis ipaensis. The sequence continues at coordinate 158,078,626 of NC_142440.1, read as the reverse complement.
CCTTCTGTCCGACCTATTCCTGAACCAGAGCCGAAGAAGCGCAAGACCTTAGAGTCTGGCGCTTCTGGTGAGGCGGACGCTCTTGCGTTCGTCCGAAAGAACATTTATCCCCATGCTCGTATGAGTATGGATGATGTTTCTGTTCAGCACTACCTCACCACTGTGGTTGAGGAGAGTCTCAAGACGGCGGGGGTTTGTGGCAAACTCTTAGATATATTTGAGAAGACTCCTCTCCGCTCTTTAGGGACGACCTCGAGGGTCGATGAACTGGAAGGCAGGCTTCGCATATATCAGGAGCATGAGAGGGAGTTGGAGGGGGAAGTTGCCAAACTAAAGGAGGAGAGGGCCAGCCTCCGGGAGAAGGAGAAGAAGTTGCAAGCCCAATGCAACATGGAGGTGGATTTGAGGAAAGCAGCGCAAGCCAGCTACAATAGTTTATTTGCTGATCTTGTGTCTGTAAAGAATGACTTGCTGAATGCCCGGAAGGCCTATACCGAGTTGGAAGATTCTATTGCGGATGGTGCTGATGAGGCTTGGAGAGTTTTTAAGGAGCAGGTCGGAGTCATTGCTCCTGACTTGGACCTTTCTCCTTTGGACCCTGATAAGGTTGTTATTGATGGTGCCATCGTGGATCCTCCTGTCCCCGTGGTAGAGTCCGAGTCTGATTTGAAGACTCGGGGGCAGAGGATCATAGAGTCCCCTCCTCGCTCTAAGAACGCTCCGAGTTCTTCTGCCGCTCCTCCGACTTTCTCTCCAACTCCTGGTCCTGGTGGTGGTGATCCTTCTACTCCTCTTGCTAAGAAGTGATTTTGGCTATTGGGGCTCGGCCTGTGGGCCCCTCTTTTTAAACTCTTTTTATATTTATTTGTTGATGTTTGCAACAATTTTTTGGCCTTTTAGGGCCGTAAACAACAACAAATTTTCGATACCCTTTTTAATAAGGGTTTAATTTAGCGTTTAAATAAATGCCCTTTTTTTGGATAAGGGTTTTGAGTTACCTTATGCGCGCATGCTTTTTTGTTCGTGGTTCTTTTGACTCTTTGATCTTTTCTGGAAAAAAAACTTTTTCTTTGAGGCTTGCCTGCTTTTCTGAATCTCTTTGATCCTCAAGGCAACCTTACAACTTTTTCTTAGTTTTTTCCTATCTCTTTTTGTTATTCCTAGTACTCAATTTTGTTTTATTGAGTTTTTCGTGACTTAGGCTACTTTTGCGATTCATTTTAATTTTACTCGGTTTCGCATTCCGACTTGTGAGTCGGACTGCTCCCGAGTTTATCATGATCGACTTCTATAGCCTCTTTACGCCGACTTGTACCTCGTCGTTTTATCCTGACGACCATCTAGGTCGGTTCATGGGATTTTCACGTTTTGTCGAGCTTAAATCGGCGCGTTTCGTAGAAAGAGAATAAAAAGGGAATTTAAAAGAGATATTTGAAATGAAAGAGATCTTTATTAATTGAGGAGGTACCTTATTGCTACTAAGGGCTTTTGATAATTTATTTTCCCTTAGCCCCTACTATGATGCCTCGTTAAAAACCCTTTTCAGAAAAAACCCTTTGATTTTGGGAAAAAATCATGAAATTGGGAAAAGAGTACATCAGGGAGTAGGGTTCGCTTTTAGCTGTAGTACCTTTTCATATTACAAGCATGCCATGATCTTGGTAACTCGTTGTCGTCGAAGTCGGTTACCCTATAATAGCCTTTTCCTAAGACCTCGTTGATCTTGTATGGTCCTTTCCAATTAGCAGCGAGCTTTCCTTCCCTGATTTGTTGACTCCAATATCGTTTCTGATTAGGACCAAGTCCTCTGGAGTGAAACTCCTTCGAATGACTTTTTTGTTGTATCTCGCGGTCATCCTTTGCTTTAACGCTGCTTCTCTTATCTGGGCTTCTTCTCGGATTTCGGGGAGCAAGTCGAGCTCCTCTTTGTGCCCCTGTATGTTCCCGATCTCGTCGTGGAAAATCACTCTTGGGCTTTGCTCATTGACCTCTATTGGGATCATGGCTTCTACGCCATAAACTAGTCGGAAGGGTGTTTCTCCAGTGGCGGATTGGGGGGTTGTTCTGTAAGCCCATAGTACTTGTTGGAGCTCTTCAGCCCAAGCTCCTTTCGCATCTTGTAATCTTTTCTTCAGCCCTGCCAGTATGACTTTGTTGGCTGCTTCGGCTTGCCCATTGGCTTGTGGGTGTTCCACTGAGGTGAACTGGTGTTTGATGTTCATACTGGCTACTAGGCTTCTAAAGGTGGAGTCGGTGAACTGGGTTCCGTTATCTGTGGTAATGGAATAAGGTATCCCATACCTTGTGATTATATTTTTGTAAAGGAACCTCCGACTTCTTTGTGCAATGATGGTGGCCAGTGGTTCTGCTTCTATCCACTTTGTGAAATAATCTATTCCCACTATTAGGTATTTGACTTGTCCTGGCGCCTGGGGAAAAGGACCTAACAAATCCATTCCCCATTTTGCAAAGGGCCATGGGGAGGTGATACTGATGAGCTCCTCTGGGGGGGCCACGTGGAAATTTGCATGCATTTGACACGGTTGGCATTTTTTCACAAAGTCTGTGGCATCTTTCTGCAAGGTTGGCCAGTAGAATCCAGCTCGGATCACCTTTCTGGCTAATGACCTTGCTCCGAGATGGTTCCCGCAGATTCCACTATGTACCTCCTCTAATACCTCGGTGGCTCTTGAGGTCGGTACACACTTTAACAATGGTGTTGATATCCCCCTTCTATAGAGAATATTTTTCACCAAGGTATAGTGTTGTGCTTCCCTTCGGATTTTCTTGGCCTCCTTTTCCTCCTTGGGGAGGATGTCGAATTTCAGGTATTCGATCAAGGGGTTCATCCATCCGAGGTTTAATCCGACCACTTCAAAGACTTCTTGTTTGTCTTCCATTTTTGCCACTGAAGGTTCCTGGAGAGTTTCTTGGATCAGGCTTCTGTTATTTCCTCCTGGCTTGGTACTTGTTAACTTGGATAGGGCGTCTGCTCTGCTATTTAGGTCCCGAGTTATGTGCGTGACCTCGGTTTCTGCAAAATGCCCAAGGTGCTCCAGAGTTTTTTCCAAGTATCTCTTCATATTTGGGTCTTTTGCCTGATATTCTCCACTTATTTGGGAGGTCACCACTTGAGAGTCACTGTATACCATTATCTTCGTAGCACCGACTTCTTCTGCCAGCTTCAATCCTGCAATCAAGGCTTCATATTCTGCCTGATTATTTGAAGCTGGGAATTCAAACTTGAGGGAAACCTCTATATGGGTTCCCCTTTCATCTACCAATATTATGCCTGCGCCGCTTCCTGTTTTATTGGAGGATCCATCTACATAGAGTTCCCATGTAGTTGGTTTATCCTCTTGATCCCCTGCATATTCTGCAATGAAGTCGGCGAGGCACTGGGCTTTAATCGCCGTCCGAGTTTCGTACTTCAAGTCGAACTCGGAGAGCTCTATTGCCCATTGAACCATTCTTCCTGCAACATCCGTCTTTTGGAGGATTTGCTTCATGGGTTGGTTCGTGCGGACTCTTATTGTGTGAGCTTGAAAGTAAGGCCGTAGCCTTCGAGAGGCTATCACTAAGGAGTAGGCAAACTTCTCTAATTTGTGATACCTTAGCTCAGGGCCCTGTAGAACTTTACTGATGAAATAGATTGGGTGTTGACCGTCCTCGTCTTCTCTTATCAAGGCTGCTGAGACAGCCTTGTCTGCCACGGATAGGTATAGGACGAGGTCTTTTCCGGCTACAGGTCGGGTCAAAATAGGAGGTTGGCTCAAAAACTTTTTGAACTCCTGGAACGCCTCCTCGCATTCGGGAGTCCATTCAAATTGGTGTCCCTTTCTCAATAGGGAGAACAGTGGAAGGGATCTTAGTGCTGATCCTGCCAAAAATCTGGAGAGAGCTGCTAGTCGGCCATTCAGCTGTTGGACCTCTCTCAAACAAGTCGGGCTTTTCATTTCTAGGATAGCTCTACACTTGTCGGGATTGGCTTCGATCCCTCTTTGTGTTAGCATGAATCCTAGAAATTTTCCTGCCTCCACCGCGAAGGCGCACTTTGCAGGATTTAGTCTCATCCCGTGCAACCTTATGGTGTCAAAGACTTGTGAAAGGTCAGACAAGAGGTCGACTTCTTTCTTGGTCTTTACCAGCATATCGTCGACGTACACTTCCATTAAGCTCCCTAGGTGAGGGGCAAACACCTTATTCATCAGCCTCTGATATGTGGCCCCTGCATTTTTCAATCCAAATGGCATAACCACGTAGCAAAAGTTAGCTCTGGGCGTGATGAATGATGTTTTTTCCTGGTCTGGTTCATACATTGGGATTTGGTTATACCCTGAGTAGGCGTCCATGAATGACAAGTATTGATACCCCAAGCTAGAGTCTACTAGGGTGTCAATGCTTGGTAGTGGATAAGGGTCCTTGGGACATTCCTTATTTAAGTCGGTATAGTCGACGCACATTCTCCATTTACCATTTTGTTTTTTGACTAGCACCACATTGGCTAGCCATGTTGGATATTCAACTTCTCTGATGAAACCGGCTTCTAGGAGCGCTTGTACTTGCTCCTCTATTATTAGAGCTCGCTCTGGGCCGAGCTTGCGTCTTCGTTGTTGTACAGGTCGAGATCCCGAGTAGACCGAGAGCTTGTGGGACATGAGTTTTGGATCTATCCCAGGCATGTCGGAGGCCTTCCAAGCGAAGAGATCGGAATTATCTCTTAGGAGCTTAATCAATTCTTGTCTTAGGGTTTCCCCCAGGTTGGTTCCTATGTGAGTGCTTTTTCCTTCCTCTTCTCCGACCTGAATCTCCTCGGTTTTTCCTCCGGGTCGTGGTCGCAGCTCTTCTTTAATCCTTGCTCCCCCGAGCTCTATTGTGTGAACTTCTTTGCCTTTTCCCCTCAGGTTTAGGCTTTCATTGTAGCATTTCCTTGCCAGTTTCTGATCTCCCCTCACCGTTGCTATCCCCGCTGAGGTCGGGAATTTCATGCAGAGGTGGGGTGTCGATACCACCGCTCCGAGTCGATTAAGGGTAGCTCTGCCGATTAAAGCATTATAGGCCGACCCCACGTCGATGACTATGAAGTCTATACTCAGAGTCTTTGATTTCTCCCCCTTTCCAAAGGTGGTGTGGAGGGGCAAAAATCCTAGTGGCTTTATTGGCGTGTCGCCTAATCCGTACAAGGTGTCGGGGTAGGCTCTTAACTCTTTCTCATCTAGACCTAGTTTGTCGAAAGCGGGCTTAAAGAGGATGTCCGCTGAGCTTCCTTGGTCTACTAGTGTTCTGTGTAGATGGGCATTTGCCAGGATCATGGTAATTACCACTGGGTCGTCGTGCCCAGGGATTATTCCTCGCCCATCTTCCTTTGTGAATGAAATGGTTGGAAGGTCGGAGGACCCCTCTCCGACCTGGTAAACTCTCTTGAGATGTCTTTTACGAGAAGATTTTGTGAGTCCCCCTCCCGCAAACCCTCCTGAGATCATATGGATATGTCTCTCCGGAGTTTGTGGTGGTGGGTCTCTTCTATCCATATTATCTCGCTTTCTCTTTCCATGACTGTCCGACCTTTCTATGAGATATCTGTCAAGCCGACCTTCTCTGGCCAGTTTTTCTATCACATTTTTAAGGTCGTAACAGTCGTTTGTGGAGTGCCCATATATCTTATGGTACTCACAGTAATCACCGCGGCTCCCCCCTCTTTTATTTTTAATGGGCTTGGGAGGAGGCAGCCTTTCGGTATTGCAAATTTCTCTGTATACATCCACTACAGGAACTTTCAGTGGAGTATAAGAGTGATATTTTCTTGGCCTATCGAGGCCGAGTTCTTCCTTCTTCTTAGCTTCCCTCTCCCTCTCTTTCGTTGAGGGAGGGTGACCGGGTCGCAAACTCGGGTCTCTTAGCCTAGCATTTTCTTCCATATTGATGTACTTTTCAGCTCTTTCCTGTACATCACTTAAAGAGGCGGGGTGTCTTTTTGATATGGACTGTGAGAAGGGACCTTCTCTAAGACCATTGACTAGCCCCATGATGACTGCTTCGGTGGGCAGGTCTTGAATCTCCAAACATGCTTTGTTGAACCTTTCCATATAGGCCCGTAAGGACTCCCCGACCTCCTGTTTTATTCCTAGGAGACTTGGTGCATGTTTTACTTTGTCTTTCTGGATGGAGAACCTCATCAAGAACTTTCTTGAGAGGTCTTCAAAACTGGTAATTGACCTCGGAGGGAGGCTGTCGAACCACTTCATCGCTGCTTTTGACAAGGTTGTCGGAAAAGCTTTGCATCGCGTAGCGTCAGAGGCGTCAGCCAGATACATCCGACTTTTAAAGTTGCTCAGATGATGCTTTGGATCAGTGGTTCCGTCATAGAGGTCCATATCGAGGCTTCTAAAGTTTCTCGGAACTTTTGCCCTCATTATGTCCTCGCTAAAAGGATCGTTCTCCCCTAAGGGCGAATCTTCTCTACCGTCGTGGGAGTTCTGACCTTTGAGGGAGGATTCTAACTTTAAGAGTTTTCTTTCAAACTCTTTTCGTCGCTCCATCTCCTCTTTTAGGTTCTTTTCGGTTTCCTTTTGTCGTTCCCGTTCCTGTTCTAGCTGCTCGAGGCGTCTGTGGACTAATCCCATGAGCTCAATTGCGTGGGATGGTCCTTCTTTTTCTGATTCGCGCCCCTCCGAGGAATTTACCTTCGGGTTTTTGATTCCGGAGGTGCCTTCCCTGTGTTGATCGTTGGCTTCCTGGTGAAGGGTCTGGTCTGCCTCATTGTTTCCAGTGTTCAGATTCTCTTGTTCAGAATCTGTCTCCATATGACCCTCTTCAGGGGATCTATCCGCCATCACTGGTTGATCTCTCGAGTTCCCCGGCAACGGCGCCAATGTTACGGTGGGTAACCGGAGATTAATGGGCTGGATGGTGTTGGTTGGCCCAAACGTATGAAGGAGGTGGCTTTCGAGCGGATCTGTTACTTGGTGTTCCTCCGTCCGACTTGTACGTGTGAAAGAATGGGGGGTGGTACCTGCAAAGACACTCCGATGCCTAAGTTAGCAAGAGTGTGAGCAGGTTAGAGAGTATTGGACTTAGAGATACCTGAATGGTGTCAGTGTATTTATAGTGGTGAACCAATAACCACCGCTGAAGTAGTGCCACCTTTTTAGGTGGATAACCGTTCCCATATCTTAGGGAGGTTAAGATATGGCTCTATGAAGTGGTTAGAGAATTTCTAGGGGCAGTTACTCATTCGAATGAGTGTTATCTGCCAGCTAACCCTCGTATCCGACTTCTTTGGAGCAGGTCGTGTTCAGTACCGACTTCTTGGGATGAAGGCTGGTACTGGGTGAGGGCCAACCCTTTGGGTGAGGGCCAACCCTTTGGGTTGGACCTATTTGCTTGGATCCTGGACCTTTATTATTGGGCCAGGGTATGAACAAGTATATAGAACATAATTTCAATCCAAGGTGAAAAGGTGAACGAAAAAGCTAGAATTGGTAGCGTTTAGAGGATAAAAATATTGCCAAACATAAAAATAAAACGTTCAAAAAATTCAAACACACCCTTAGTTTTGAAGAAGAACGGTAAGGAAGCTAGTATCCTAATGGCCACTTGACCCTAAAGTGAGTTCTGGGTAAGGGCAAGATAGAAAATAATGGGCAAGCATGAAAAGTCCTTTTGCACAATCTATGCCCTTAGACAGCGTTTGTTTTTGGTATACATGTCCATCAAAACATAGACATGAGATTACATAGGAACATATGTATAGTGTTTGTTTATTGAGACAAAAATGATGAAAGACACGATAATACACAAACACTCATTAAAAACATCTATTTTGTATTTCTCTAAAATGTTGAGACACTAATTTTTAACTTGAGACACTAATTTTTTTATAATTTTTTATCATATCTAACTTACCAAACAGAATATAAAATTAATGTCTTCTTGTATCTATGTACCTTTATGTATCTATATCTATGTCTCATTTATGTTGAAACAACAACCAAACACAACAAAGTAACTAAGCTTAAGGCCTAATGCTTCGGATAGCAACTCAAACAGGGTTAGTTCCAATCTCTTCACATGTACTCCATCATTATATCTATGCAAATAATAAATTTATTTCACATTAATCATTGATATGAAAATCTATTTGATCGCCAATGAGTTATAGTTCAAATGGCTTAGTCTCTTCATACTCAATTAAGAGGTTGCGAGTTCGAGTTTTTTATCATTGGTAAAAAAAAATCTATTTGATCCTTCAAAATATTATAAAAATTTCTATAAAACAAAATTTTTTACTGAAATCCATGGAAGGAAAAAAATTGACTAAAATAAATTAAAAATAATTTGGTAAAAAAGTAAAAATTTTACCAAAATAATAAAATATATAATATCACACGAAGATATTTCTGTATAAAAATAAAATTAAAAAACCCTAAAATAACTAAGAAAAGTTAGTTGGGATCAAAAGGGGCAGCGGACAATATTAGTTGATGGAGGTGTATACCAATCAAAGTTTGTCAGAAAATACACTCCTTTTGATATATCACGTGAATCGAATTCTTCTTTGCTTCTGAATCCTGCTCATGAAATCTATGCACTCCATCAAGCATTTAGGAGTTTCAGAGCGTTAAGAGTTCACTACTTTTTAGCTGGCCTTTATTATTTTTCTGTTCTCCCTTTTATTTAGACAGAGTTCGAGTCCTCTTGTCTCCTTGTAAAATATTCTCCTCATCATTAAGGTTTCAATTTTAAGGATTTCTATACTCATTAGTGAACATTTAGTCTGTGAAAATATACACTTACTTTCACATATGGAAATATAAAGTTCAGACTCATGACAAAATCAAGAAAATTCTACACCAAAAAGCCTGCTCCTAAATTTTGAAAAAAAAAATTATATTTTACATATGTAATCTTTTCGTAGGAATTGTCTCCTAAGTTTCCAAATTTTTTTGAGTTATTATGTGCCTGGAGGTGACTAGTGTGAGAGGTAGAATAAAAGTGAACAAATGCGTGAAGGAGTGTACATTTTACAAATGTGGTGCACACAGTGTAATTAGCAGCCAAGGGTGCAGTGGCGCCTGAGGAATGTTAAGGGATTCTGAGTGTGACAGTACACCAATTCTAAAGTGCATTGGTAATCCCTTGGGTTGTGAGAAGCATGGGTCTTGGCATTAGAGATTTCTTATCAGTGCCTGCAAAGTACATTATGCATGTAAAAGTTTAAATTATTCTTATTCACTTGTTTTCAGTTAGATACTCAATTAACTAATGGATTTAGCACTATTGGTATAACCTTTAGAGTCCCACCGGATTTGTAATGGGCATGGCCCAAGGCAACTCTAGTCTTTTAAGCAACACAGTATATGCCATCAGTGATGCGGTTCCCAATTCAGTAAAGCTGCACGCAATGTATTTCTTGTTTTGCCACAATGATAATTCGATTTACATTACTTTGTTTCTTAACCATAGCGAATCTTTTACTTCCAGGGTATTGTTGCATTTACATATATGACGACCAAGCAGTTTCACATATGGAAAAACACCAAGCAACTATAACGTCAGATAACAAAGGCAAAATTAATGAAGTCTTAGAGGTTGGTTAATGATTTCATCATTTTCATGTTATAGCATCCAATAAGAATATTGTGTTGCATGTTGTCCAAAGAGAAACCTTCAGCGGATGGATATATGTTAACAAAAGCTATAGTTTTCCCTTCAGGGGATAGGACACGATTTTTTGCAGCTCGCCTTCCTACTTCTAACGAGCCCTGCTTGATTACTTCTGCTCCCACTTGACTTGATGGGTGTCATTGATCTTTGAATGTGTAGGATATAGGTTAGCATGGCAATTAACATGATTAGCATCTACATTAAAATTTACCTATGCAATTTAATTGGATTTTTCTTTTGTGCCACTATTGGTTCTTCTTGATCTGTTTGTGTTAGCATAAATTTTATTGTGTAAATGCAAGTTGTCCTTAACTTTATTGTTTCTAGGGATTGACTGGTCTTCTCCAGTCACCTGTAAGAAGAGCTGAGAAGCATGGTCTCCCCGGTGTCCTCTCAGGTAAATCGAATTGAATTTTAGAGCAACTTGAAGAATGCCCTGTGATAATTTTTTCGTGAGATGTGATATTACTTTTCTGTTTCATATTTATTTACTACAGGAGTTGCTTTAGGAATTACAGGACTAGTAGCAAAACCTGCTGCTAGTATACTCGAAGTTACCAGAAAAACTACACTCAGTATTCGAAACCACAGTAAGCCCAATCAATTGAGATCCCAATGCTTTAGGATCCGGCTTCCAAGGCCACTGAGCCATGAACGTCCATTAAAACCTTATTCATGGGAAGAAGCTGTTGGGATATCCATCCTTCTGGAGGCTGAGAATGGTCTAAAATTCAAAGACGAAAAGTTAGTGGCTTGCGAAGCCCTAAAAGAACCTAGTAAGTTTGTCGTCTTAACAGAGAGATTTGTATTGATTGTTTTCAGTCCTTGGTTAGTAACATTGGGCAAGCCTGAGTTTCCCAGCATCCCTGCCGATCTCGAGTGGATAATGAAGGCTTTGTAAGCACTTTCGGCTTTGGACAATGGAAGCTTATTAAAGGCAACTTAGTGGTGGCTCGAGAAAAAAGTACTTCAAATTTGTATGTGATGCATGCCATGATTTCAAAAGGTAGTGTGAATGCAATTGAAAGTAAAGAAGTTTGTAGCTTGTGGCACAGACGACTTGGTAATATTAGTGAAAAAGGACTTAGCTATTTGGCTCGAAAGGATGCTCTTTCAGGTTTGAAGAATGCAGAGTTGGAGAAATGTTCTCATTGCATGGCTGGCAAACACAGAAGATTATCCTTCAAGAAGCATCAACCTTCAAGAAAATCAGACTTCTTGGAATTGGTGTACTCCGATATTTGTGGTCCTTTGAAGGTACGTTCTTTTACTGGAGCTATTTACTTTATTACTTTTATTGATGATCATTCAAAAAAGCTTTAGATTTATGCTTTGAAAACAAAGAACCAAGCTTTGGAAAAGTTCAAACAATTCCAAGCTTTGGTTGAGAGGCAAACAGGTAAAAAGCTTAAATGTATTCGCATTGATAATGGTGATGAGTATTGTGGATCATTTGATGTGTATTGCAAGCAGCAATGCATTAGGCATGAAAAGACACCTCCTAAGACATCTCAGTTGAATGGTTTGGCAGAAAAGATGAATAGAACACTGATTGAAAGAGTTAGGTATATGCTTACTGAAGCTAAGCTACCTAAAGTCTTTTGGGGTGAAGCGCTACTTACAGGGGCTCATGTGATTAATCTGAGTCCTACAATTGCTTTAGATAATGATGTTCCAGATCATGTTTGGTCGGACAAAGATGTCTCGTATGGTCACTTGAGAGTCTTTGGATACAAAGCATTTGTTCATGTTCCAAAGGATGAGAAGTCCAAGTTGGATATGAAGACAAGGTAGTGCATTTTTATTGGATATGGTCAAGATGAGTTTGGTTACAGGCTTTATGATCCATTTGAAAAGAAGCTTGTAAGGAGCAGTGATGTAGAGTTTGTTGAAGACCAGACCATTGGAGACATTGATAAGTAGAGAAGAGTCAATCACAAGAGAGCAGTGACTTGACTGATGTAGATCCAGTTCAGCCGCCTCCTTCGTCAAAACAAACAGAGAATCAAGATCAGGAGCTATGCAGCAAAATGAGCCTTTGGTTCCTGATGACCAGGAGATGGGAGATTCGATTGATGCTCCAGTTGATGATGATGCTGATAATCAACCTGAGCTACCTAAAGATCCACCAGATTTCCATCCTAGGAGGTCTACTAGAGAGCGACGACCTTCAACGAGGTATCCTTCTAATGAGTATGTAACATTTACTGATGGATATGTGACCTTGACTGATGGGGGAGAACTTGAATGTTATGCGAAAGCTATGGAAGGTGACGACAATAAGAAATGGTTTGATGCAATGCAAGATGAAATGAAATCCTTGTATGATAATCAAACATTTGAGCTTGTAAAGTTTCCAAAAGGGAAGAAAGCTTTGCAGAATAGGTGGGTTTATAGGTTGAAGCATGAAGAAAATTCTCAGTGTCCAAGATACAATGCTAGATTGGCGGTCAAGGGCTACAGGCAGAAAAAGGGAGTTAACTATAATGAAATCTTTTCACCGGTTGTGAGAAGATCTTCTATTAGGATTGTTTTGAGTTTGGTTGCAAGTCTTAATTTAGAGATAGAGCAGATGGATGTGAAAACTGCTTTCCTTCATGGTGATCTTAAGGATGAAATTTACATGGAACAACCTGAAGGTTTCATGGTAAAAGGCAAAGAGAATCATGTTTGCAAACTCAAGAAGAGCTTGTATGGCTTGAAACAAGTTCCAAGACAATGGTACAAGAAGTTCGAGTCTGTTATGGTAGAACAAGGCTACAAGAAGACTACTTCTAATCATTGTGTATTTGTTAAACAGTTTGCTAGTGATAATTTTATTATCCTTTTGATATATGTTGATGACATGCTTATTGTTGGCCAGAATGCTTCTAGGATTGATATGTTGAAGAAGAAACTTGCAATGTCATTTGCAATGAAGGACTTTGGGCCAGCAAAAGAGATTCTTGGTATAAGAATCGAGCGTGATAAAAAGGAGAAGAAACTTTGGTTGTCACAGAAGAAATACATAGAGATAATGTTGCACAGGTTTCAAATGGAGAAAGTAAAGACCGTTAGTACTCCTCTTGCTACACACTTTAAATTGAGTTGCAAGTAAAGTCCATCAAGTGATGAAGAGAAGAAAGACATGGAAAAAGTTCCATATGCATCAGCCGTGGGTAGTTTAATGTATGCTATGGTATGCACGAGACCGGATATAGCTCATGCTGTTAGTTGTGTTAGCCGTTTTGTTTCAAACTCAGGAAGAGAGCATTGGAATACTGTAAAATGGATAATGAGATATCTTCATGGTACTTCTAATATGAAGTTGTGTTATGGAAGTGATAAGCCTATTTTAGTTGGTTACACTGACTCAGACATGGCAGGAGATATTGATTCTAGAAGGTCCATTTCAGGCTTCTTGATTAACTTTGCGGGTGGAGCTGTGTCTTAGCAATCAAGATTGCAAAAATGTGTTGCTTTGTCTACTACCAAGACCGAGTTTATTGCCATTACCGAAGCGTGCAAGGAGATGCTTTGGATGAAGAAATTCTTGAAAGAACTCGGGTTTACTCAAGAGAGGTATGTGTTATTTTGTGATAGTCAAAGTGCTATACAATCTTGGTAAAAAATCTACTTTTCATTCTCGATCCAAACATATTGATGTGAGGTATCATTGGATACGTGATGTTTTGGATGCTGAGTTGTTGGAACTTGAAAAGGTTCATACTGATGAGAATGGTTCTGATATGATGACCAATGCATTACCAAGATAGAAGTTTGAAGTTTGTTGCTTAATCGCCGGATTGGCTGTTACCTCCACATAGTCGTGAAGGGGAGATTTGTTGGGTTTTTTGGGCTCCCTTCCTATGTGGAGAAAAAGCCCAAATGCTAGTATCCAAACCCATAAATAGTTGAAGTGGTTGAGGTGAGTTAGGGTTGAGTGAGAGAGGTCATTTTGAAAGGAGAACACCAAACACTAGAGAGAAGAGAGAAAGTCATTTTCGCACATATACAAAGCTGTCTCTCTAAATTGGTCGCTGCAGATTCGTTAACCGTTGGATCGAGCTCAAATTTGAACAGTGTGTTCTACACATCTGGTTCTTTGATTTCACTGTTTGGATCTTTAATTCGACATCTGTAGCTAGAGATATTGGCCACGCACAGTAGCTCTATTTTTGTGGTATTTTCATCTTCTTGTTCTTGTTTTGTAAGCTTTGAAGCTTGGGTTGTTTGGCTTGTTGTATGCACGTTTTGTGCAGTAATTTGTGACTCTCTTGTACCCTATTTTTCATCATAGTGAAGCTATATCCTGATCTTGGTAACTCGTGGTTTTTACTTCTCTCACTGAGGAAATTTTCTACGTTAAAAATCTTGGTGTGTTAGCTTATTTCTAATTTCTGGTTTATGTGATTTTTTCGCTGCTATTGAGTATTATTGTGCTGGTGTTAATACTTGTTGTAAGTAAATATTGTTGCTCCTCTAATTCTTACAAGTAGAAAATTGCATTTTATTCCTATCAATACATGCATTAAAAATTGATTTAAGAAATTAGAATTGTTGTACATGCATTAAAATTTGATTAAAAAAATTAGACAAGTTAATTGGTTTTAAGTCTGGCCACGTATCTCAGTACCAAGAGATGTTCATTTCATAATGGAATATATATATGTATTAATTTATTATGGTTGAAAATTGCCGGTGATAAAATTTTGAGACAGACTTATTTTAATTTATAGTTATTATTCTTTAACCTATCTATCATTGGGTGTGTTAATATTAAATTGTCCATCAAAATTTAAAGCTATAATATAACCATTAAATTAGAATGCCCAAAAAAATATAAAATAAATAGGAAAGTTCATATGATAAATTTTTTAGAAATTTGTATTCCAATCATTTTTATCTTATTATGTTATTAAAATTAAATCAATTTTATCATAAAATTACTTCTCTTAAAAATTTTGGAAATTAGTAGTTTTATGAACTCAGAATAAAAAATTGACTCAAAAAAATTACTTCACACTTATAATAAATATCAAAAAGATTATGTTTACAAACATACATAGTTGTTCGAACCGAATTGGTAATCGAACCGATTAAGTTATTAGTTCATTAGTTTCTTAGTTCAACTGATAAATTACTGGTTGAACTGATAAAATCGATACAACGTAAATAAAAAATATAAAATAATAAAAATTTGAGTAAAGTGACAATTAGGTCCTTAAAGTTTTCAACTTCAGATTAATTAGTCCTTGAAAAAAATAAAGTACCAATTTGGTCCTCCACGATAGTAAACGGTGGACACATTATGTCTCTTTATTAATTTATCATGTGAAATTTAATGGTGATACTTATATGTCCCTACTAATTAGTCCTAAGTCGAAATTCTCCAAGATCTACTACTTGACTCAATACCCTAAAAAATTTAAAATAAATATCTTCACTAACATTTTAATGATGTAAATGTAAATATTGAAATATTTAATATGTATTTTAATAATCGTATAAATCTTAAAGAATTATAAATTAAAAAAATGAATATAAAACTAAAATTAAATTAAATAAATATAAAATAATTCAAGTGTGCATGTATATAATATATATAATAATTAGCACATAAAGTAGTAAACGAACAAAACAGTTTGATAACATGCCTTGATGGAATGAGCACCGTATGATCGATCGGTTCACAGATTTGCAACGAACCAGTCAGTTTGGACCGATTTGTGGCGAACCATTCGATTCTTGACAGTTTATTTGCATTTTCGGTCCAAACTATTAATTGAACCGGTCAGACTACCAGTTCATTATGCAAACATATTTGACATCGCAATTTTAATATATTTTGAAAAATATTTTCCATTTAAAAATCTGTTGCTGACCAACTGTGTGCATAAGGCGGAATTCGAATCTCAATACTTATTTAACCGGACAAATGAGTTGAAAAGTAATAACTCGACCAACCCAAATTAATTCTCTAAAAAAGTGAATTGAAGTAACTCGACTAACCAAAATTGGTTCTCTTAGAAAGTAAATTGAGATAATGTTAAACGTAGAATTCAAATGTACTTTTTGGGTTGAAAGAGTTTGCTATTCCTTGATAATAAACCCTATAAAAGGTAACTAATATGAATAAAATTTCCTAGTTATGCATCAGTTTGCTATTCCTTTCGGAATCAACCCAGGCAAACAAAAAAGTCTTCCCTATGGTTTATTTGCAAGTATTACTGTCCACAATCGTTGTTCAATTGCATTTGCACATAGCTAAATGATTATTTTCAACGTTTTGAAGGAAAGACGGGTCATTACGTTCAGGGACGGATCCAGAAATATTATTATGGGGTCAATAATATATATAATATTAAAAATTTATGCAAAAAATTATATAAAGTAAAATGTATTACAAAAATATTCCAATAGAGAATATATTTTAAAATACAAAAAGTATATATGTATTTTTTATTAACGAAGTGGTCGATTTTTCGTATCATAAAATTTATCAATAATGGAATCTGTGTCAAATTTTTCAGCAATTTTTTTTAATATAATTAAAAGATAATTAGTAAAAAATTCATCTTTCATTTTGTTTCTGAGTTATTCTTCGTAACATTCATAGCTGAAAAAGATATCTAAGTTATAGTAGTTAAAACATAGAGAATTAATACCAAATAAATCAAGAAAGACGCTCACAAGAAGAAAAAAAAATCTACTTGATGAGATTTGAAAAATTTTATTTAATTTAAAAATATTAGTTTTCAGATTTTTTTAATATTGTTAGTTACTTTTTAGATATTAGAAATCATTGATATTTAAATTAGATTAGACTTTTATTTATATTAAACTAAATATTAAATAAATTTTTAAAAAATTAAATCATACTTAATAACTTATAGCTATTAATCTTTTTTCAAAAAACTGGGGGAGGGACCGAGGCCTCCACTCGCCCCGTATATCCGTCCCTGATTACATTCCCTTCACATCATGTCTATATTTATTTTAAAGGTAACCGTATTTATTATATATATAGTTTAACTTTAATATATATTTAATTATTTATTAGATTTATATATTTAATAATTATTTAAATTTATATGACAATAGTTCTCTGTATGAAAAAATATGTTTATAAATATATGATTTAAAATATAAACAAATATTTAAATATAAAAAATTAGTTAATAGTTTTTAATTAGAGATTTTTTTTTATCGCACGTACTCTTACCAATTATTTTGGTCGTTAGTATAAATAATTATTTTATTTCTCTTTTTTGTATTTTCTGTCTTTTTTTTACAGTTATTAAAATCAAATCGGTAATCGAACCGTTACTGAATCATTAGATTATTAATTTAATTGGTGGGTCACATGTTAAACTGATTAATCCGGTCATAATTAAATAAGTATATACAATTTTAATATTATTTGCATAATAATTATTTTTTATATTTCAATAATTAATTTATATCTAATATATTATTATATATTTATAAGTATTTATTAAAAGAATATATTGTAATGAATAAAGATTTTTTTATTTTATTAATTTGTAAATGTTTAATAAAAATTTATATTTATATTATTATTTATGTATAATTAAAAATATAATTAAGTTAAAAATGAATGATAAAATTTATTGAATGAAAGTCTTGTATAGTATTATTATATATCATAATTATCGTTAAAATATCCGAAGTGTGAGTTAGTCTCGTGGAAATGCATGCATATCTAAAGAAGAGGTCAATGGTTCGAAATTATTGATTCACCAAAATTTCAAATGCAAATGCAATGTCTGCTCCTCATGATCCTCCTGAACCTACAAGGAAATATATCTATGCACGAGAAATATGATTTGGAGCAACACTTAAAACACTTTTTACGGTTCTTTTTTTCATTTTTTCTTTCTAAAACTAAGCAAACCTTAGTTTTTCGACTTGCAGTGTGATCACCGAGGACCCGCCAATTTCAAAAATTGATGTCTGATCATAAACGTGGCGACGATTCGTTTGTGTACACTGTCAAAATTCAAAATTCTCGAGAAAAGATGCTTTGGAGCAACACTCCACGCAAATGCATCTCCTGTTCCTGCATATTTACTTAAAAAATGCTTTGGAGCAAATTCATTCCACTTTCAGTCATGTATGCGAGTGCTCCAACCAGTTTGAAACACATGTGTTTGCAGTTACAGCACAAGAATGAGGTGACTTCTAAGTTAACATTTTCTTTCTTTTTTTTTTTTTCTGTTTTTAGGTAATTTGCACAAAAACTAATTATTTTTTTTGCATGAACTGTCCATTATCCATCTTTTAGATAGTAAAAACTCAAATACAGTTAATTTCATGTGAATTTAATAGTTTAGAATCATTAAATAATTTAATAGACTAAATTATTATCTAAAGACTTTCAGTTATCAACTCACGTGAAACTAATTGCATCTAAATTTCTACTATCCGAAAAAAAGATAATAGACAGCTAACACCTTGACCGAAAATAGTTAAGATTTTTTTGAACGAATGACATTATCAAAAATAGGAGTGAAATTATTATAATGTAAATTCATATAAAATATAACAACAAAAAACATGTAATTTTAAATGAGTGGTAGGTAGATGATAAACATGCTAAATGCATTGATCAATTAAAAATGATAAATGATGGACATATTATTTAATTGATAAGCTCTTAATTAATTAAAATTAAATACAATTTACTAAATAAAATAATAAAATAAAATTTAGTATAGCCGAGCAAAATATCTGGACTTAATTTACAAGGGTCATAAAAATAAAAAAAAACAACAACAACAATATTATTATTATTATTATTGTATAGCTAACTTATATCTTAAAAATACATGCTAAGATTATAAATTAAATTTTTTTTATTGTAAATACAAAAAGTTAAAATTTGAGTAAAGTATTGTTTTTGTCCCCAATATTTTGGGTAAGTCCTAAAGTTATTCTTAATGTTTCAATCGTTCTATTTAAGTCCCTGACGTTTTAAAATTGACACAATGTTGTCCTGTCGTTAGGAATCTGTTAACAGAATTGACGGCGAAACAAAATTGAGACGATTTTAAAACGTTAGGGACTTAAATAGGATGAAAACATTAGGGACAAAAATGATACATAAAAATAAATTTTAATTTAATTTTACCTTTCAATAATATTAATTTTTTACTGTACATAGTATTCCATTATTTTTTAATTATATCTAAATAAATTACACTTAATCACATTACTTTTATTTTAAATAAATTTATTTTTTTATAATTTTAAAGAATTTTGATACATTAGAGACAAAAGGTATAATTTATATTTTATTGTATATATAGTATTTTTTTCTTTTCTACAAGTTTATATACTAGTTATTCTACAAATATTTCATGATAACTAAAAATCTTTGAGTAAAATTATAAAAAAAATTAATTTATTTAAAATAAAAGTAATATGATTAAGTGTGATTTATTTAGATGTGATTAAAAAATAATTAAATACTATGTATAGTAAAAAATTGATATTATTGAAGGATAAAATTAAAATTTATTTCTATGTATCATTTTTGTCCCCAACATTTTCGTCGTATTTAAGTCCCTAACGTTTCAAAATCGTCTCAATTTTGTCCCGCCGTCAATTCTATTAACGGATCCCTAACGGCAGGACAACATTGAGTCAGTTTTGAAACGTTAGGAATTTAAATAGGACGATTAAAACGTTAGGGACAACTTTAGAATTTACCCTAAACGTTGGGGACAAAAATGATACTTTACCCTTAAAATTTTTAATGCATTTGTTTTGTATTTAATAGAAAATTATTTTAAAATTTCTATTAATAGTAATATTGTCATGTGTCAATATGTTAGCTATAATAATAATAATAATATTATTGTTGCTGTTGTTGTCGTCATCGTCTTGAATCATATTTATTTATCTAAATTATAAAAAATAACTACTATTTCCGGAAGTTATATGGTGGCATTAGTTTTGGTGACTAAGGATAGCATAAGTTTGATTTACAAATAAAATACTAACACATGGCATGGCAAGAAAATTAAATCTAAAACCAAAATAATTTTTTCTCTCTTCTATAATTTCTTATGATTATTTTTAACAAAATAATTTTTATAATTATTTTTATAATTATAAAAAATAACAACGAAATAATTTTTTTAATTATATTTATAATTATTATTTTATTATTATTATTATTTTTAAAAATTTATTATAATTATTTTTATAATTATTTTTACTAAAATAAATTTTTTTATAATTATTTTTATTTTTCAATTATTTTTAATTATTATTATTTTTAATAACTTCTAAAAATAATACCAAAATTATTTTTTATTTTATTATTTTTATTCTAAGAAATAAATTTTTATTATTATTTTTACTAAAATAATTTTTTATAATTATTTTTTTTTTGTAATTTTAAAAAACTAACACCCAAATGATATTCTCTCTTTTAATGTTATTTTAAAAATAATCATAAAAAGTTATGAGAGAGAATATCATTTTGGTGTTAGTTTCTGAAAATTATAAAAAATTATAAAAAAATCAATTTGGTAATAATAATAATAATTATTATAAAAATTTATTTTTTTAAATAAAAATAATTAAAAAATAGTTTTGGTGTTGTTTTTAGAAATTATTAAAAATAATAATAATAATAAAATAATTATAAAAAAATTATTTTAGTAAAAATAATTATAAAAAAATATTTTTTATAAATAACATAATAATTATAAATACAATTAAAAAATATTTTTGTGTTATTTTTTAAAAATTATTTTTATAATTATAAAAATAATTATAAAAAATAATTTTGATAAAAATAATCATATATAAGAAATTATAAGAGAGATTTATTTTTATTTTAAATTTAATTTTTTTATTATGTGTTAATATTTTATTTATAGGTCAAACTTTTACTATTTTTAATCACCAAAACTAATGCCACAATAAAAATTTTCTAATTACTATAGTTTACACTTTAAAGTTGAAATATTTTACTTTCCTTCGGATACTTGAGTTACCATCGTTAAAAGGGTCAAAGCCTATATCCACTTTCTTTAAATGTAACAGATATCAATCCCAAATTGGTTTATTGAGCTTGGCCACCTTAGCCACCAAAATAATATAGCCACCAAAGACCTCGGCTTATATAAAATATTTTATACTGTCAGTATATCAAAAATAAAATATATCAATGCATTAAAATTAAATTTTTTAATGATTTGAGAGGTTTAATATCTCAGTTCATGGACTTATGATGGTACAACACTTAACACTACAACCCCTTATTTGATATTGCATAAATAACTCACATAATCTACTTTAACATACACCAAATGAATTTTATTTAGATACAAAACATGAGAGTTTCTATAACAGTAAATATTGAATCTCTCACTTTAGAATTCCTCGAAGAAGTTTGAAATTAATATACTTTCATACAGGATTATCTTTAATTCTTGATGCTTCATATCCCGAAGTGTTTTAGTGGAGAGACATCGTCATCTAGCTTTGTGGTATACGCCAGTTTAATCAAGTCCGGCATTTTTATCTCCTTATAAATTTGAAGACTCTCTTCTGTCACCAACTCTTTTATTAGTCCATACATTCTTGGACATTCATCCTGAACATATTGTCTCAGAGAGCATGAAACCAAAACTCGTGGACCTGCTTTCTGAGCAAAAACTCCATGCTTGGCGCTCATAAACTTGTCATTTGTGATTAACTGTAATCAGTGCTAAGATATTAATAGGTCAATTGAAGAACTTAAATGTTTGTTTAATTTTGTAGAAGATTATATACAAAGGTATATAGTAACGTAGTAATACACAATTGGATATACAATATAAATCACTACCAAAAACGTTGATGAATTCATTATAATCACCTGCATCATATCACTAAGATTAATGATGAAAGCACCAGAAATATGAGTGACATCAATCCACTGGTTCTTGTAGAAGAACAGTTACAAAACCTACATGTGTATGAGCACTTAACTCCCCAATGAGTTCAGGCTCAGGGCACTGAGGGTAATAATGTCCAAGCATGAAAATCCCTTTAGCTCAATCTATGTCCTTAAGGTAACTGCTTTCTAGCTGGAATACTAACATTGGTAGCAGAGGAAGAAGAAGAAATGTTGACTTTATGGCCGTCATGAACGAATATCTTTGGTAACTTAGTCAAACCAGCATCAACAAGACCTTTCACACCTGCTTTTGTTTCATCAAGAAGCTTTAATTCCTTGTTCCTATGATAACTTCCATCTTCATGATCTGCTTCCATCATGTTTCCTCTGTTTTCAATAAAATTTCTTTATTCAATTAAGAACTTAATTTATAGTATTTAAAACCTTACATGTAATGTTTACACTATCCAGCCCCATCTTTTCTAGTGCTATCAAAATTCTAACAACAAATCAGTAAACAACTAAACCAAAAATTTTAAAAAATATTAAAGAAATAATAAAACCGATGATAGTGGGAATAAATTAAAGGGATGGATGAAGCATGAATTTAACAAATTGGTGTGACAAATTTTCCTGTATACATTTACAAGGGAAACCCTCAACGGGCCGTAGTTGTGATACCTTCTATGTTTCTTGGGTCTGACTTCTTCTTTCCTTTTGAGCTCCATCTCCTTTTCTTTCGATTGGTGAAGGTTCCCAAGTCGCTAGTTCGGTTTTCGTAACCTGACATTTTCTTCCATGTTGATGTATTTTTTAGCTCGCTCCTGTACATCGTTCAAGGAAGTCGGATGTCTTTTTGATATGGACTGAGAGAAAAGTCCTTCTCGAAGACCATTGACGAGTCCATTATCATCACCTCAGTGGGCAGGTCTTGAATCTCCAAGCACGCTTTGTTAAATCTCTTTATGTATTCTCTCAAAGGTTCTCCGACCTCCTGTTTCACCCCGAGTAGACTGGGTGCGTGCTTGACCTTATCTTTTTTAGATTGAAAATCTGGTAAGGAATTTGCACAAGAGATCGTCGAAACTAGATATCGATCTAGGGGGCAAGCTATCAAACCACTTCATGGCTGCTTTGGTTAGTGTTGTCGGAAAGGCCTTACATCGAGTAGCGTCCGAGGCGTCTGCCAAGTACATCCGACTCTTGAAGTTGCTGAGATGATGCTTCGGGTCAGTTATTCCATCATACAGGTTCATGTAAGGGATTTTAAAGTTTCTGGGAACTTTAGCCCGGATGATATCCTCCGTAAATGGGTCTTCTCCCCCCAGGAGACTGTCTTCCCGAGTCGTACGAGAATCCTTGTTTTGGAGATTGGATTCTATCTTTGAGAGCTTATCCTCTAGCTCCCTCCGCCTTTTGATCTCTCTCTTCAGACTCCTCTCCGCTTCACGCTATCGTTCTAATTCTTGCTCTAACTGTTCAAATCGACCTTGATGCCCTTGTAGCCATCCCAAGAGGTCGGGATCCTCGGGTTGTCCTTCCCCTTCAGGGAGGCGAACTTCGGATTGGACTCTCCTTTGATTGCTGGAGGGGCCTTTTCCATGTGGCTCCTCTATTCTTGGTGGAGGTATCGCTAATGCTTGGTCGTTATTGACCATATTTTGGTATTCTTAATCTGATTCAGACGCGGTGCGTCCGTCTTCGTACTGGTTGTCCGGCATTGAGCGTTGATCTCTAAGTCTCAAACAACGACGTCAATGTTCCGGAGCTTACCTGAAACCGGATGATTGGACTCGAATGAAAGGCCGAAATATTGAAGTATGGTAGACTCTGACTTGTTCATGTCTGGGAGCCGCCGTCCGAGTTGTACATATGTGTTTGAATAGGTGGGGGTGGTACCTGCAAGACACTCTGATGCTTAAGTTAGCAAGGGGTTAAGCAGGTTTAGAGTATTAGAACTTGGATTTACCTGAGTGTGTTAGTGTATTTATAGGAGACGAACCAATTACCACCGTTGGAGTAGTTCCACTTCTAATGGTGGATAACCATCCCTTTATCTTAGGGTTGTTGAGATCTCTCTTCTAGAAGTGCTGAGAGATCTAGGAAAGCAGTTACTCACTTGGATAAGTATTAATTGCGTGCTTGCGTTGATCCCGACCTCTTTGAGGAGGTCGGACAAGCAGTGGAGGCCAATCCTCTAGATTGGACCTTTTAACTTTATGTGGCTGTCTTATGTTTTAGGTCAGGTATAAACGAGTAAGATTTAGACATCAACTCATAGAAATTATAGAATTGACTTTTAAAATTTAAAAATTAATATCTTTCAAATTGAAAAAGTTGATAAAGTAATAAAGTAAAAAATTAATCACTCTCAAATTAAGATAGTTAAATATATATTTTATAGAAGTTACAAAATTAACCGTAATTAATTTCTCACTTTATCAATTTTTTATTTTAGATAAATTAAATTTAAAATTTATATAAACATAAATTTAGAATAATACTACACATCCAAATCTTTTTATTAACCAAGTCCAAATAAATTAGTCTAATATAACAAAAATAATTTATAACTAGTATTATTTTAAATCTTATTATTTAACTTAATTGGATTTGGTTCATAAAAAGATTTGGATATGTAACATTGCTCTATAATTTAATAAGGAGTTGATTAAATTGAATTTAAACATTTTATAATTTAAAAATTTTAAATCATTAACTTTTTAAAATTGAATAAAATTAAGGTTAAATTACACAGTTAATCCCTACACTTTTAATAAAATTGTAAATTGGTCCCTATAGTTTAAAAGCTTATAATTGGATCCCAAAAAAAATTAAAATTTGTAATTAAATCCTCAATAACATTTACTGTAAAAAAATACACATTTACCATAATGTCCACTTCTTCTTTTTCCTTTTCTTCCATTATCCTTTCTCTTCCCCTCTTCCCCTCCTTTTTTCACTGATAGCCATGGCTATAGCATCAACCACCACAGCAGTTCCCTTCTTCTTCCCCTTCCTTACTCTTTGAAAATTCAGTTCCTCTTCAAGCAAATAATAATTTGTCGGGCTGCATTTTTGTATTTCTACTGTTGTTCAATGATGCTAATTATATGGTTTGAAATGTTGAATTACAATGAATTCAAAACTCATCCATTATGAAAATTCAGCTTCCTTTTATCGTAGTAGTATACAAAGTCTCAAACTTTGACTCTGCCCAATCTTTCTGAACTCTCTCTGATTACTTCAACATGTAAATGTAATTTTTCTTTTATTTCTTGTACAAGCTTGGGAAAACGAACTATGTTCATACTTGAAGAAATTTGTGGGTTTTGAGTTAACTGAGTCAGGTTATCTAGATGACCATAATTGTATATAATAATGTGATAATTCATGTTTTTGGATGTCAACGAATGAAAGATGCATTCTTGGTATTCGATGAAATGCTTGTGAGGAGAAGGGTAGCGTTTGAGAAATGTTGGTACATATCTGAATATGTTTTTTATAGTGCTAGAGCTACATGTTACCACCGATCCTAACTTCACCGCCGCTATTGCAGCCGCCATCTCCTCCATCATTGGAGGTAACAACAACAACAACAACAACAACAACAACAACAACAACAACAACAACAACAATAATAATAATAATAATAAACCAAACAGTACTTGAAATGATAATTGATGAGTTTGGAAAACTCTAAATTAATATTTGTGATAACTAAACATTATTAATGTGATTAATTGCAAAAATATTAAATAATATATTTTGAATAAATTAATTTTTGCAATGCAGGTTTTATTTGGGCCGAAACATAAAAGAAATATTGCAAGCCCAAATCAAAACTAACATTCAGCCTTGGTGTATGTTTCCTATAATATGTGGCTGAAGCAATTTGTGATTAATTGGGCAGAACTCAAACATTGCCATAAGCCCAATTAGTTTGGATGAATCAAAATTTTATTGAGCTAGATTAAATGTTGTTGCTACTAAGCCTAATTTTAATTTTGATGAATGTTCCTCATGGTTGATCCGAAATCAAGTGAAGAAGAAAGCAAAAAAATTACTTCCAACGGATCCAAGCATTTTACCATGTGATGGATTCCAAATTTTATTAAAGTGTCATTTATTGTATGAAAAATATGAGAGAAAAATTTGTAATTGAGTTGATTGATTGCCATAGTGCTGCACGCTATCAATAGCAAAGAAAGGGAAGTAAATTAATTCATTTTAGTTTAATTGTTCAAAAACACTTGATTGCTTCTCTTTCTACATTTTCTATTCTCTCATCTCTCTTCTTTTCGGACAATACACAGCAAACCATGGAAGCAACTTTGAGTCACCGAAAAGAAGGAAAGACAAGTCACAAGACCATCACAATGATGGCAAGAAAAAAAACATAAAATATGATGTGGCTGAGATTTTCACCAAAAATGGTAAGATTTGGTGAGGTAATCTCGAGCTCTTCATACCAAAAAATGAAGAAAAGATCTCGGCCAACAAGGTGAAGATCCTTGGAGGATGGCTTGTCTCTGATTCTGCTCAACCACCACAGAAGGTAGCTAGGGTGGCTACGTGATGGAAGAGGCAGAGATTGGAGCAGATGAAGCCATCATCATCATCATGAAGCATCAAGGGCCATAATTTCATCTTGAAGAACAAGTCAAGGATGGAGCGCTCGGATTGATGAAGGATGATGACCAAGGAAGAACTAGAGGTATTTACATGTTGGATTTTGCATGGGTTACCTCTTCTCTCTCTCTGGCTGAACCGGTTATGTGTGAAGGAAAAGAAGTTAAGCTTGGTTTTGTGTTTCAACTGTGGAGGCTTCCCCCTTCTATAAAAAAGGTGAACAGTCACGGTTTGATTCAAGGAGAAAGTTTGAGAGTGCAAGGCACAGAAGTCTCATAGCTACCTAAGCTTATAGATTTTCTTCTCCTTCAATGTATTTTGTTTAGTATTTTTCTGTTTAATTTTGTCATGTCTTAAGTCTCATGGAAAAAGACAAACCGTGAGGTTTGTATGTAAAAGCCATAGAGCGAAAAAAGGCAGAGAGTACAAAATTAAAAGAAAAAGCCATAGATGTCCTTAGAGTTCCTTTGTACATCTGTGTTGTGTTTCATGATTCTATGGGAATCCCCTTGTAAGTTGGGTTAGCACTTTACAATCTGTAATCAAGAAAATTATAGTGAAAATTCTATCATTGTTGTGATGGAGACTGGATGTAGGCTGCACTATATTTAGCAGCTGAACCAGGATATATCTGGGTGTAATTTTCTCTCTCTTCTACTCCATTTCTGTTTCTACTGCACAGGAGCTAAAACTGAAAAAATGTCTCATGCCAAGTGACGAGACAAAAATAAAAGTCTCGTGGCCAGGGACGAGACAAAAATAAAAAAGTCTCCTCAAAAGATCAGCAAGTGTAATCAAACAAAAAAGAGGCTAAGATTCAACCCCCTTCTCTTAGCCACTGAAACTATCAGTAACAACAACAACAACAACGGCAGCCATCTCCTCCATAATCCAATTCATGACGCTCTTTCCTCTTTTTCCTGTGCTTTAGAAAGTGGAGAAGTGATAATGAGAGGGCCGGGGTGGGGTGGGTGGGTTAGGGATTTTTTTGTCATTTTTAAATAGTTAAATTATAGTATTAGTCCCTATACTTTTATTAAAATTGTAAATTAGTCCTTACTGCTAAACACGTGCAACTCACATGTTTAAAATAGCGAATATGCTGAGGAATATTCTGTTAAATCAAACGGTATTTGAATGGTAGGGATCCAATTACAAATTTTAATTTTTTTCAGAGACCCAATTACAAACTTTTAAACTATAGGGACCAATTTGTAATTTCACTGAAAGTATAGGGACTAACGGTACAATTTAACCTAAAGTTAATTAACAATTTCAGCACAGGATAAAATATGGAGCAAATGACATATTTAAATAAATTGTAACTCAAATTTACATAATTGTAACATTTTCAATCTGAATACATCTCAATCCTAAATGTAATCTATGTAAATTGTTATACCCAAAAAATTTTAAGCGTTATCTTGTAAAACTCTATCAAAACCTTATAGAAAGTAGCAAATTACGTGTGAATCTTTCAAAGCATAAATTCTCTGTACTCGTAGCAAATTACGTGAGCATCCTTCAAACTAGGGATGGCAAAATTCCCCGAGACGCGGGGATCCCTGCGGGGACTGTCCCGAATGGGGATCCGATTGTGGGGAATTTTCCCCGCGGGGATGGGGATGGGGGACAAAATTCCCCCGAAGCAGGTGTGGGGACCCGAGCGGGGATCCCCGCTATTCCCCGAAATTTATGAATTCCTTAAATTATCCTTAATAGTTTATTTCTCATATATGTTTTTTAGTCATTTCTCACACACACATATGTAGAAACCCAAAACTCCTAATCCTTATTTGCATAACCCTTCTTCAATTCAGAGATCCCTAAGACTGTCCATACTCCATCTAACCTCTCTGCAGCCACCCCCTCATCACCCTTCTCACCGAATCGTCACACCTCACAGTGCCATCACCCTTATCGCGTCGTTCTTTTTTATAACTCTGCCGTCGTGTCCATTCTCCTCTCTGTTGCCATGTCTCTTACCTCGTCCACTGCTTTGTCCTTTGACTCGTCGTTGCGTCCCCCTATTGCGTTATTTCGAGAGAAGTCACCATCGTATTATTTAGACTTTTTGTATAAAATCTTGCAGTTTTTGTATAAAATAGATACTTGCAGCTCTATTCATATGGAAATTAATAATTAGTTAGAACTATTATGTAGATGGGGAATGGGATCCCCGCGGGGAATGGGGCCCCGTGGGGAATGGGGATGGGGAGCAATATTCCCCCACGGCGGGGAATGGGGCGGGGATGGGGAGCAAATCTGAGGGTGGGGATGGGGAGCAGGGAGGCATCCCCCGCCCCCGCCCTGCCCCATTGACATCCCTACTTCAAACCATAAACTTCCTTCAGCTGTTTATTCTCTTAAAATAATTGATAAGCTTACCTGCATCATATCACCCACATTATGATCAAAGAACCAGGGAAAAGTGTGATATGGATCCACTGGTTTTCGTGAAAGATTTGTAGGCCACTGAACTTGGTCTTTGAAGATAAAGGTAAAGGAAGCTAGTATCCCAGTGGCCACTTGACTCTAAAGTGAGTTCTGGCTGAGGGCAAGATGGGAAATAATGGGCAAGCATAAAAAGCCCCTCTGCACAATCTATCTCCTTACAATAACTAGGCTTAAGGCCTAATGCTTCGGATAGCAGTACCAATCTCTTCACATTGTTTGAGTACTCCATCATTATACATCTGCAGGTAATAAATTTATTTCACATTAATCATTGATATGAAAATCTATTTGATCCTTTAGAAATACTATAAAAATTTCTACCAAAATATTTTTCACTGAAATACATGGAAGGAAAAAAAGTCTAAAATAAATTAGAAACAATTAGGCAAAGAAGGAAATATTTTACTAAAACAATAAAATATATAATACAACATAAAATAAAAAATACTCACACGAAGATATTTTTGTATGAAAATAAAATTAAAAACCGTAAAATAAAGTTGGTTGGGATCAAAAGGGGCAGGAGAAAATGCACAGTAAAGAGTGTCTCTCCAATTAGTTGATGGAACTGGATACAAATTAAAGTTTTTGATATATCACGTAAATATAATTCTTTCTTTGCTTCTGAATCCTGCTCATGAAATCTACGCACTCCATCAAGCATTTAGGAGTTTCAGAGCGTTAGGAGTTCACTATTTTTTACCTGGCCTCTATTATTTTTTTATTCTCCCTTTTATTTAGGCAGAGTTCGAGTCCTAATTTCTCCTTGTAAAATATTCTCCTCATCATTAAGGGTTCAATTTTAAGGATTTCTATACTCATCAGTGAACATTTGATCTGTGAAAATTGTGTATTTTCACATATGAAAATATAAAGTTTAGACTCATGGCAAAATCAAGGAAATTTTACACCAAGAACCCTGCTCCTAAATTTTGGGAAAAAAAATAATTATATTTTACATATGCAACTTTTTCGCAGGAATTGTCTCCTAAGTTTCCAAATTTTTATGAGTTATTATGTGCCTGGAGGTGACTAGTGTGAGAGGTACAATAAAAGTGGACAACTGAGTGAAGGAGTGTACATTTTTACAAGTGTGGTGCACACAGTATAGTTAGCAGCCAAGGGTGCAGTGGTGCCTCAGGAATGTTAAGGGATTCTGAGTGTGACAGTACACCAATTCTAAGAATGGATTTTCCTAATTTTCTTATCAACATCGTTTTTTCTGGATATCTTTGATTAATTTTATGATTATACTAAGCTTCTTCACATCTTCTTCTACATTAGATAGTATTTTCTAACAGATTATGATTAATTTCAGCGAGATCTAATGGCTTTTGCAGATGTTGAGGGGGCACAAATTTATTTGAAGGATTTAAGTATTGCACACACATGGCCAGTTGGGAATCTATTTAGGAGATTCTAATTAGGCATTACAACCGCCAACTACTTCATGAAATCTACAAGGTAAAATGTTAATTGAATTAATTCATATAACAAACTGCTTATGGTTTCTTCCTTCTGCAGGTTAGAAATATAAAGTATTATTGACTACCAATACCATGAATGTTCTTTTATTAAGTTTGTAATTTCCATTGTAGCATATTGCATTTCTTTACGCAACGTTGTGTCACATGTTCGACAGCCTTTCACCCTTTCCTGCTTTCTAAATTTGCAGGTGTTTGGTTCTCCTGGTGTTTGGTTCCGCTGCTGTTATTTTTGACTCTTATGGTATATTATTAATAATTAAAAATTCTAAAAAATAAATATTATTAGCATTTAAAGTAATTAGCTTAGAGATAGAAATTTAAGAGTTTTTCATTAAAAACAAGAATTTGTATTATTTTTTTATTATTTTATATATTTTTGGTCTTTTTCATTTTTATTGTACTATTTTTTATTGTAATATATTTTTCACAAGTTATGATTTTAACTTTTAATTTTTTCTAAATCTTTGGTTAACATTTAATTTACAGTAGTTAATTTAGCAATTAAAATTTAAAAATTCACCAGTTGTCTAACAAAAATTTGCATCATTTTTTTATTACTTCATATATTATTTTTAGTCTTTTTCATATTCATTATACCACTTTTTACTATAAGGTGTTTTTCTCAAGTTATAACTTTAATTTTTAGTTATTTTTAAATTCTTAGTTAGCACTTACAGTAATTAGCTTAACAATAAAAACCTAAGAGTTCATCAATTGATTAACAAGGGTTTGTTTCTGTTTCTGCATAAAAATAGGTCTTCGAGGTATAGTTTGTTCTGCTAGTGCTTGAATTTATTTTTCTTGAGAGTGAGAAGAGGTCTACTAGTTCTGCTAGTACTTGAACTTGCTTTCCTTGGAAATGAGAGGAAGGAACATCGTCTTCTTGTAAGGACGGCGGCGTTAGGCATCTGCAAAGAGACTCTAACGCTCAAGTTAGTAAGAGTGTGAGTAATAGAGATGATATTCAGAATGAATAACGTACCTTCTTCGTATCAGGAGTGGATGATAATTGCTGTTTAGTGCTCTTCTCTCTTGTGGAGCTGTTACCGAGTAGATGATAACTGCTGTTTAGTGCTCTTCTTTAGAGAAATTTGCGAAAAAATTATGTTGGCACGTAGTTATTTAATTTTATAGGATAAATCAGTTAGGAGAGTAAAATATGTACTCTCCACGTACTCCTGATATAGTACGTGTATCTTTAATTTTAACCAGATTTCGATTTATAATTTTACCTGAGCCAAATTATAACCAACAGACGGATCAGTTTCATTCTTATATTACTTTGCATAACAACTTATTAAGATATAAATATACATAGGTAGTCTTTTATATTTATTAAGATATATAATTTAATATATTAAGAAGCATTTTTCAAAAATATTTATTATGACACAATTGTATAATTTTATATTTAATTCTTTTATTATGAAAACTATACATTATTTTTTCAGTGATACCTGATCATGAAGAGAAATTAATTCAATATTTTGCTACATTACGATTACTATTTACGAGAATTATAATTATTTAATTCTTTTGCTGAGTGTCAATTTTAAATTCCATTTTAAATATACATTCTCATTCTCTCTGATTTTCTGAATGATGTCTGATCATGAACCTGAAGGGCGATTTGTTTATGTCAGCTGTGAAACCAAAAATTCGCCACCAAAGATGCTTTGGAGCAATATTCTTCGGTTAAAAAATTTGGATATAAAAATAGAATGGGTGTTATTTTTTATTATGGTAATTTTTAATGTTTTTAAAAATTATAGGAGTACATAAATCGGAGGATCCGATTTGTGTTAAAAAAATTTAAAAAATTTAGAGTTTGATTTGTGTACTCTAAATTTTTTTAATTTTTTAAACACAAATCGGACAATCTGAATACAAAAATCGGATGATCTGATTTATATTCCGTAAATTAAATCATTCCACATCTTAAAAAAATATTACAGTAGATTAAAATTTAAAAAAATATCATTGTTAACCCAATATTAAAAATAAAAATGTGACACTCTGCCCATAAGCACTCCACGTTCCTGTATTAAATCTACTTATTAAGAGTTTTTATATAAGTTTATTACTATTATCTAATCAAGCTTTTTAATCATTTGCCTCCTGTAATAGGTGACAGATATCTAAGGTTGTCAATTGCATGAAAGATACGATAGATATCTGTAGAAAGCACAAAATTGGGGCAATTGATAAATTTTTAATTTCTTTTCTTACTATATTATCCCATTTGGTTGCATGTCATTGTTTTCATATGTGTTTTCTTCTAGATATTAGGTATTAGTTTCGCAATTAGCCAATTACAGCACAAGAATGAGGTGACTTCCAAATTAATATTTTCTTTTCTTTCTTTCTGTTTTTGGATAATTTGCACAAAAACTAATTATTGTTTTGCATTATAGGTTTATTATCCATTTTTTAGTGAAAACTCAGATTATGTTAGTTTCATATAAAGTTGATAGTTGATAATAGTTAAATAATTTAAAAAATTTGATTAAATTATCATTTAACAACTCTCAATTATCAAATTCATATAAAACTAACTGTATCTAAATTTCTATTATCCGAAAAAAGGATAATAGACCGCTAAAATTTTGACAGAGAAATGATTAAGATTTTTTTTGAACAAGTGACATTATTAAAATAGAAATGATATTATTATAATGCAAATTTATACAAAATATAATTAAAAAAAACATGTAATTTTAAATGAGTAGTAAGTGAATAATAGACATGCTAAATGCAATGGTCAATTAACAATAATATTTAATCAAATAAATAAGATTTCTTTTGAAAACCCTAGTACTAGAGAGAGTACGTGAGAGTACGTGAAATGGAGAGTGGAGAGAGCAGGGGAGAGCCTTTGAGGGTGACACATAGCAAGACAGTCGGCCATGCCGGCGGAAGCAATAAGGGGAAGAGCGGAGGGGGCATGCATCAGGTGAAAAGGAGGGGATTAAGGGAGACGGTAACAAGACTTAAACTCAGCGGATATCGTTCAGAGATAAAGTTGTTGGTGCCTCAGCAAGGAGAGCATTGGAGGTTGCTGATTCTCTTGATTGGGATAAGTTGGCTATAGTAGTTGGTAAGCAAGGTGATTCGGAGATACCAATTTTAGCTATACGGTGATCACGCACAGGCTTAAAGGCGTCTGGAGAACCAAAGGAGGTTTTGGGTATTTTTTAGTCAAATTTGATCTCTTGGAGGAAAGAGAGAAAGTTCTACTTGGAGGACCATGGATGATTACTGGTAATTATATTGCGGTTAAACCTTGGAATTCTTCATTCAGACCTTGTGAAAACACTTTTGGGTCTACCATGGTTTGGATAAGAATCACGGGTTTAAACATTAACTATTATCAAGAGAGAGCCATGAAAATAATTGCGTCAGCTGTAGGAAAACCGATCCGCATCGACTTAGCCACCAAGTCTGTAGAGAGGGGAAAGTATGCAAGAGCATGTGTGCAAATTAACTTGGGACTTCCAGTTATAAAAAAAATTCAAGTTGATGGTCATATGTATGACATAGAATATGAGCACTTGAATTTAATTTGTGAAAAATGTAGCTGCTTTGGGCATGTAACAAGAGAATGTGCGAAAGAGAAGCATGGTGCAGCAGGTCTTGTGCATGATAATTTGCAAGACTCACACATGGAAAGGGATACTCGTGCAAAAGAGGGTAAATGGGTTACAGTTAGTAGAAAAGGCAATAAAAAAGTGGGTAAAGACCCCAATGTGGTGCCAAAAAAAGCCAATGTAGCAATATGCTCCAATTTGATGAGTAAGAAATTTTCTTTTGGGTCTAATAACATACATGCTGGATCCTCATCAAATGCAAAGGTGAAGTCCTTATCAAATGCAAATGTGGGACCTAAGGAAAAGAAGGATTCTCCATCTACGCTTGGCTCTTTGGGAACAACTCAGGTGGCTTTCAAGGATCAGAGTACTCCCTTTTTTAAAGCAGAGCACAAAAGGCGCGTCCTATTTCACTTCAAAACTCACCTATTGAAGCATTGTCAATGGATTCTCGAGTACAAAAAGAGCTTGATAAAGTTAGGGCAACAACAAACTTGGAGAACCAACCTCCACAGAAGAATGATGGTTCTGCGGCGCAAGTCCACGAGAAGACACTTCGAGACAGGGGTCCATCAACGTGAGGTAGAATGATTAATCATTCTAATTATTTAATTTATTTTTTATGGATTGTGACCATTTAAATATTATTAGTTGGAA
Organism: Arachis ipaensis; assembly: GCF_059453495.1. Taxonomy (NCBI): domain Eukaryota; kingdom Viridiplantae; phylum Streptophyta; class Magnoliopsida; order Fabales; family Fabaceae; genus Arachis; species Arachis ipaensis. The sequence continues at coordinate 158,044,241 of NC_142440.1, read as the reverse complement.
TGTTAGGGGGCATCAAATAAGATGTCTCGGGTGCACTGTAAGGAGTTGGTACGAAAATTTCAACCACCTTTTTTTATTTTGGTGGAAACTCATATTAGGTTTAAAACTATGAAAGAATTTTGGGGGAGATTAGGCTATTATCCTGTAGGGATTGTAGATGCTGTTGGACAAAAGGGAGGAATTTGGTTCCTCTCTGCTAATTTAAAATTTTCTTGTAAAATTCTTTGGGCTATGAATCAATGTGTAACTTTGGAAATTGATGGTGGTGGGCGAAGATGGATCTGCAATGCGGTTTATGGCAGCCCTCAAGCCACTAATAGAGTAGAATTATGGAGTCATCTGCTTGATATTGATTTGTGCATTCAGGACCCGTGGGTGGTGGTTGGGGATTTTAATGATATTTTGAGTGTTCATGAGGTGAATGGGAGTAATTTCTATTCAAATCGCAGTAATATCTTTGCAAGTACTCTAGATTCTTGTGGTCTTTTTGATCTGACAACCTCTAGAAGACGGTTTACTTGGTTCCGTAAAATTCAAGGAAACAAAAAAATTGCAAAGAGATTGGATAGAGCTTGCTGTACTACAGAATGGCGCCTTCTTTTTTCAGAAGTTTTGTTGAAGTTCTCAGCCATTCCCACTCTGATCATTGTCCCCTACTTATCCGATATCAAGGAGTTTCTATCAAGAAAGGAAACCGGCCTTTTAGATTCCAAGCGGCATGGGTAACGCATCCTGGTTACAAGGCCATTGTTCAGAAATCTTGGGATAGTACAGAATTTGGCATCCATAGGAAGTTATTGGGGGTCCAAGAAGCTTTGTTGGAATTCAACTCTACGGTCTTCGGCAATATTTTTATTAAAAATAGGGAATTGGAGGGTTATTTGAATCGTATTCAACGGAAAATGGAAGCTGACGATGATCTGATTCTGAAGCACAAAGAAGAAGAATTGAGAGCTGAATATAATATAGTTTTGGCCCAGGAAGAAATGCTTTGGTACCAGAAGTCAAGAGATCAATGGGTTCGGTATGGTGATAAAAATACTAGCTTTTTCCATATGCAAACCATCCTTAGAAGAAAATCTAACAAGGTTCATGGGTTGCTGGTCAGTGATGGGTCTTGGTCTGATGATCCGGAAGTTTTGCAAAGGGAGGTTGTTCATTTCTTCAAAATTATTTTTTGTTCTACTGAGCCTGTTGAGGTTAATTGCATGGGAGAAATTCCTATGCCAGCTCTTAGCCAGGATGCTTGTGATAATTTGTCTAAACCAGTAACAATGTTGAAGGTTAAAAAAGCTCTGGATAATATGAGCTTGTTCAAAGCTCCTGGGCCGGATGGTTTTCAAGTTTTTTTCTTCAAGGAATATTGGGATGTGGTGGGTCATGAGGTATGGCGTACTGTTCAGAAAGCATTCTTGGAGGAGACGTTAAGCCATTCCTTGTTGGAAACTTTGATTGTTCTTATCCCTAAGTGCGACCCTCCAACTAGATTGAAGGATTTTTGGCCAATAAGCCTTTGTAATGTAATTTATAAGCTAGTGACTAAAGTGCTAGTTAATAGATTACGTCCATTTTTGGATAAGATTGTTAGCCCAACTCAGGGAGGGTTTATTCATGGTAGAGGAGCACCTGATAATATTATTGTCGCCCAAGAAGTTCTTCACTTTCTTAAGCGGACAAAGTCTAGAAAAGGAGCTATGGCTTTTAAGATTGATTTAGAAAAGGCTTATGATAGAGTTGATTGAAATTTTCTTGAGCACACTCTTGAATCTTTTGGCTTTCCTTCTCAAATTATTCAGCTTGTAATGAATTGTGTTCAGGCCTCAAATCTTTCCATTCTTTGGAATGGGAATAGATTGGACAGCTTCCAACCTCGCAGAGGGCTCAGGCAAGGAGATCCAATTTCTCCTTATTTATTTTTTTTGTGCATGGAGAGATTGGCGTGCTTCATTTCCAAACAAGTTGACGAAGGTATTTGGGATGGTGTGGCTATTTCTAGAGGGGGACCTAGAGTTTCTCACTTAATGTTTGCAGATGATCTCCTTCTTTTTTGTAAAGTGAAGAAAAATCAAGTTCAGAATATTGTGCACACCTTGGAGTTGTTTTGTAAAGATTCAGGTATGAAGGTTAACATTGAAAAATCTAAAACTATTTGTTCTAGAAATATCTCTAATAGAAGGAAGGAAATGTTGTCTGGTGTTTCTCATATTCCCTTTACTAGTGACCTAGGCAAATACTTGGGGGTGAACTTTAATCATCCTCGAGCTGCTAGATCTATTTTTTCGGACTCTTTAGAGAAGATCAAGAATAGGCTGGCTAGTTGAAAAGGTCGGCTCCTTAACAGAGCAGGCAGGCTTTGCTTAATTAAATCTGTTGCTTCTTCTCTTCCTATTTATCAGATGCAAGTGACTCTTTTTCCTATTTCGATTTGTCAAAAGATTGATTCTGTACTTAGACAATTCTTGTGGAAGGAAAAGGTGGGAGAGCGTTGCTTAAATTTGGTCAAGTGGAGCAAAGTTGTCACTCCAAGAAAATATGGAGGCTTGGAAATTAGAGATACCCAATGTGTAAATTTTACTTTACTCGGAAAGCTTGTTTGGCAATTACTGCATAATAAAGATAAGCTTTGGGTAAGAATTATGTTGGCAAAATATTTATCTGGGAGTTCTTGCCTTTCACCCAATTTTTCTAATAATGTTTCAAGCACTTGGCGGGCGATTTATAAGACAATAGAAAAGCTTCGTAATGGTTTTGATTGGTGTACAGGCAGGATGTCTCAATCCTTTTGGTATCACGCTTGGCGACCATGTGGAACGCTAGCTCATTTGGTTCCTTTTGTGCACATATCTGATTCTCACTTGAAGTTAGAAGATGTCTGGAACCATGGGCATTGGCGTGGGATATTCTTTGCACAATTATTCCGGAAGAAGTTAAACTTGATTTGATGCTCTTTGATCCTATCAAGTAGGCAGGAGATAAAACAGGTTGGTTTTGGACAAACTCAAATACTCTCACCTACTCGACTAAAAGCGGGTATGAATGGCTATTGAAGAAGAAATTTGGCTGGAATGATAATGAAAATTGGCTTTGGCTTTGGCGCTTGAGAATACCAGAGAAGATAAAGTGTCTGCTCTGACTTTGCCTTAACAACGGAGTTTCCACAGCTAGTTACCGCTTTCGAAGAGGTCTTGCTACTTCTGATTTTTGTCAGAGATGTTATCTTGCTCAAGAGGATATTAACCACTGCTTTAGGACTTGCCAAAAAGCTCGTCAGATTTGGATTAGCTTAAATTTGGGAATGACTGCTGAGGACTCTAGTTTGGATTTTGTGTCTTGGATTCGTTCTAACCTCCACAAAAATGAGTTTCTCTTTGCAGCGGCCTTTTGGTGGATTTGGAGGGATAGGAACAATGACATCTTCCATCAAGATGATCCATGGAGTAAGGAGAAAATTGTTCACTTGGTTAAACATGCTGCTCGAGATTTCTCTAATGTTGTTACCAACCAAAAACATATTATTCCTTCTTCTTTGAAATATAGCTGGGAACCACCTCCAATGAATGTTTGTAAAGTGAACTGCGATGCAAGCATTTTTGAAAATGAGCAATTAGCTGGATTTGGATGTATTATTAGAGACAGCATGGGAATTTGGATAAAAGGTTGTTCTGCCAGTATACCTCTTTCTAGTGTTCTCTGTTGTGAGCTTCATGCTATTTGGAGAGGGCTTGTTATGGCTTGGGATTGCGAGTGCAAAGAGGTCATCTGTAAAACTGATAATCTTGATGCGTTTCTTCTTGTTTCGCGGGGCACAACCAGCATGATTAGGAATGACTCTGATCTGCTTGACAAAATCAAAGAGATGCTCCAGCGCAATTGGACAGCTACTTTAGTTCTCATCCAGCGCACAGCAAACAAAGCGGCTGATTTAATGGTTAAGACTGCTGCTTTAAACAAGCAGGTGTATCTAGAGTGGTTACTGCCCCCTAATAATTTAGACATTATTATTAGAGAGGAGTGCTACTCTTTCTCTTAGATCTTTTTCTTTGTGTTATGTTCAGTCACAAAAAAAAATGGTCAATTAAAAATATGTTATTTAATTGATCAACTCTTAATTAATTAAAATTAAATACAATTTATTAAATAAAATAATAAAAATAAAATTTAGTATGACCGAGCAAAAGATTTGGACTTAATTTACAAGGGTAATAATAATAATAATAATAATAATAATAATAATAATAATAATAATAATAATAATAATAATAATAATAATAATAATAATAATAATTAAAATTATTATTATTATGGTATAACTAACTTGTATCTTAAAAATACATGTAAAGATTATAAATTAAAATTTTTTTTATTGTAAATACAAAAAGTTAAAATTTTTAATGTATTTATTTTGTATTTATTAAAAATTATTTTAAATTTTTTATTAATAGTAATATTATCATGTGTCAATATGTTGGCTAAAATATTATTAATTCATTATTATTGTCTTGAATCATATTTATTTACCTTAATCATAAAAAATAACTACTATTTTTATTGACGGTATGAATAATCATCTAAAAAAATGAATATGTTATTATGATTATATAAAATATTTTATACTATTAATATATAAAAAATCAACTATGTTAGTGTATCAAAATTAAATTTTTTTAAGATTTGAGAGGTTTAATATCTCAGTTCATGGAACTTATGATGGTACAGCCCCTTATTTGATATTTTGCATAAATGACTCGCATAATCTACTTTAACATACACCAAATGAATTTTATTTAGGAGGAGTGCTACATATATAAGTCATTTTTGTTTACAAGTCTTATAAGTTGGGCCTAACACGCGCGTTACTGAAGAGACATAGAGAAAGAAGAAGAAGAAGAAGAAGAAGAAGAAGAAGAAGAGGAAGAGGAAGCACGGAGAAAGAAGAAGAAGAAAAAGAGGCACAAAAAAAATGTGAAAACGGCGTGAATATAAATGATTTGTATGATTTGTATGGAAAAGCGTTCTCTCTTTGCCTTCGATCTCCTTCTGCTTTTTTCGATTTTCATAGTTTCTGAAATCAAGCTTTGAAATTGTTTTGAAGATGATGGAACTTCAGAAATACACCCGAACGATTACAAAAATACACCCAAACGATTACAGAAATACATCCAAAGGATTACAGAAATACACCCAAACAGTGACAGAAATACATCCAAAGAATTTAAGAAATACACCCAATAAAGGGAAAGACAGTATATTTCTTTTTGAAATCTTTTAATATTTTGCTGGTTAAGGATGAGGCACATGACAGAGACAATCTAAAAAAAAATCTAGAAGAACAGTAAAATAGTACCTTGAATAATGTTTCTTCGTTTTTTCTGGTGATTTTGATGAAGGAGAAAGAGAAAACGAAAAGAGGAGAAGAAATTTTAATTAAAAAAGAGAGAGGAAGATGTGGTGTTGATGACGATGATAACGAGAGAGAAAAATTACGAAAAAGAAGAAAAAGAGACACGGAGGAGGAGGAGAAAGAAGAAGAAGAAGAAGAAGGAGAAGGAGAAGGAGAAGGAGAATGAGAAGGAGAAGGAGGAAGAGGAAGAGGAAGCACGGAGAAAGAAGAAAAAGAAAAAGAGGCACAAAGAAGAAGAAGAAGGAGGAGGAGGAGAAGGAGGAGGAGAAGGAGAAGGAGAAGAAAAAGAAGAAGAAGAAGAAGGAGGAAGAGGAAGAGGAAGCACGGAGAAAGAAGAAGAAGAAAAAGAGGCACAAAAAAAACATGAAACGGCGTGAATATAAATGATTTGTATGACTTGTATTGAAAATCACTTGTATGTGGAGAATTACTCTTTATTTAGATACAAAACATGAGAGTTTCTATAACAGCAAATGTTGAATCTCTCACTTTAGAATTTCTCGAGAAAGTTTGTAATTAATATACTTTTATACAGGAATATCTTTAATTCTTAATGCTTCATATCCTGAAGTGTTCTAGTGGAGAGACATCGTCATCTAACTTTTTGGTATACGCCAGTTTAATCAAGTCCAGCATTTTTATTTCCTTATAAATTGGAGGACTCTCTTCTGTCACCAACTCTTTTATTGGTCCATACATTCTTAGACATTCATCCTGAACATGTTGTCTCAGAGAGCATGAAATCAAAACTCGTGGACCTACTTTCTGAGCAAGAACTCCGTGTTTGGCGCTCATAAACTTGTCATTTGTGATTAGCTGTAATCAGTGCTAAGACATTAATAGATCAATTAAAGAGCTTAAAAGTTTGTTTAATTTTGTAGAAGATTATATACAAAGGTATATAGTAACGTAATAATACACAATTGGATATACAATAAAAATCACTACCAAAAACATTGATGAATTTATTATAATCACCTGCATCATATCACCAAGATTAGTGATGAGAGCAGCAGAAATAGGAGTGACATCAATCCACTGGTTTTCATAAAAGACTTGAAGTCCACCAACTTAGTCTTGTAGAAGAACAGTTACAAAACCTACACCTGTATGGCACTTAACCCCCAAGTGAGTTCAGGCTCAGGGCAAGGAGAGTAATAATGTCCAAGCATAAAAATCCCTTTAGCTCAATCTATGTCGTTAAAGTAACTACGTTCTAGGCCTAATGACTCCAAAAGCAATTCTAATTTCTAACAAAGTCAGTGCCAGTTTCTTGACATGATCTAAGTACTTAATTGTTACTTCTCTGCAAACATATCAAATCAAATTATCTTACAGTTCTCAATTATCAACTTTATACGATGACAAAATACATGTGAGTCTCTACCAAATCAACAACTAGGCTAGAGTTCTAGTCTTTCTCCATATACCTGCAAATGGAAGGGAGTTGGTGACGGTCAAGGGGCCCTGGTGCCAATAGACAAGAGAGGGTGTCCCTTCAATTAACCTCTGAAGCTTTCTAAAAATTGAAGTTGGTGTTGTAGAACACTCTCCTTGTAATATGACGTGAATAAAATTATCCCTTCACCTCAGCATCTTGCTCATGAAATCTACGTACCCCATCAAGCATTTCATCCAAAACACATGGTGGAATATCACAGTTGACCACTTGAAAGAAATCCCATTTCTCACCCGCATCTTTGACTTTCTGAATGATCTCATGGCGTGAATTACCTTCTTCGTGTAGTAATCCCAAATCAATAACTGGAATACTAACATTGGTAGCAGAGGAAGAAGAAGAAATGTTGACTTTATGGCCGTCATGAACGAATATCTTTGGTAACTTAGTCAAACCAGCATCAACAAGACCCTTCACACCTGCTTTTGTTTCCTCAAGAAGCTTTAATTCCTTGTTCCTATCATAACTTCCATCTTCATGATCTGCTTCCATCATGTTTCCTCTGTTTTCAATAAAATTTCTGTATTCAATTAAGAACTTAATTCATAGTATTTAAAACCTTGCATGTAATGTTTACACTATCCAGCCCCATCTTTTCTAGTGCTATCAAAATTCTAACAACAAATCAGTAAACAACTAAACCAAAAATTTAAAAATATATTAAAGAAATAATAAAACCGATGATAGTGGGAATAAATTAAAGGGATGGATGAAGCATGAATTTAAAGGATAAGCTGGTTCAAATTGGTGGGATGGATGAATCCGCAAGAGTTGTAAAGTTAGCAACCGAGAATGGATCCATTGCTCATGTATCATGTTACCAGATCTAGTTTGAATCAAATATTACCGAGTTGCAGTTGCAGCGGATGTGAGTGGGTGAGGAGACCGGGTTGCAGATATGAGACTCAGAACAGAATGAATTCCGATTTTTTTTTTTTAATTGGGTTATATTGAATGTATGGATTAGTTAAAAAAATGGATTTAGTAGTGGTGGTGGACAGGTGGCAGTGTGGTTATTGTTACAGTGTCAAAGGTGGCTAAAATGATTGTGACGGAGGACCGTGACAGTTTGAGTCTTTGAGATATGGGAAAATAAAAATGAAGATGGTGTCTGACGCTAAAGATAATGAGTAAAGGTAATTTAAAAATTTTAGTTAATATTATTTAGAAATCAACAAAAATTCAAAAATATAAAGATAGCGTATTTTTGTCTTATAAAACTTATTTTTTATGAATATAATACTAAATTTTTTTATAAATAATTTTGTTAATATTTTGAATATTTATATATGAAAATCTTTTTTTTTTTAAAGTAATATATAATGGTTAATGTGTGAAATCAAATGATATGAAGTATTATGTAATGCATATCACATCAATTTCGTTTTTTTATGAATAGTTTAATATGATTATTAAGTGTTTTTATAAAAAAATTGTCTTACTATATTTTTATTAATTTTATTTATTAAAAGATTATTCTATTCTTATATATTTTATGTTATAAATCAATCAATCTATTGATATTTAATGATATTAAGTGGAATTGTTACAAAAATACTTAAAGTAAAGTGACAATTAAATTAATGAAGATTTGCATAATCTTTAAGAAAAAAAAAAAAAACAAATAGAGCCTCAAGGATGACTGACATCAAACACGTTCGATTTTTTTGTTAAGTGTTAATACAAAACGAAACGAAATTAGCCATATGTACTGTTATTAACAGTGATGTGTCCATTGGTGCTAGCTAGGAATGAAAATGTTGTTTCGAGCAATTCTCCTCCACGTTTTTAAGTTTAGAAATTTTCCTTAATCCTCCCCACGTCGTTTCATTCACCCACAAATCCTAACAGGCCATAAAAACTTTCTCCAAAACTAGTGACTCTTGTGACGATCTTGCAACGTTGTAGAAGACGATATGTGCTGTTATCATATTCATCCTCTAGATAATTTTTTTAATAATTTTGTGTTTGAAAAGTTGTGGTTTCTTTTCATGTGGTTCCAATGGTGTGAAGAAACTGAATATGAGACTCTGGTAGAATATAATGCAACTAAGGTTAGGGGTGTCCATGGATCGGATCCGATCCGCATATCCGCAGTGTTTATCCGAATCCGATCCGAAAATTGCGGATATGGATCCGATCCGCAAGGCTTTCGGATCGGATCGGATCGGATCGGATCCACACACTAATCGGATCGGATTACGGATTTTGTGTTGGTATCTGCATATCCGATCCGCATATCCGCGTATCCGCAAAAATAAAGAAATAAATAAGTAAAATATTCTTTTTATGTTTTATTTTAACTAATAATTATCATATATGTTAAATTATTTTAATTTATTATTCAAGAAAAATATGTTTAATATTATTTTAAGAGTAAACATATTTAAAAGAATAGAAAAATAAATTTTATTGATATTTTTTTAATAAAAATAAGTTTTTAAAAATATTTTTGTGTTGTGCGGATATATCCGATATCCGATCCGATCCGATCCGCAAATGTGCGGATCGGATCGGATCGGATCCAACCTTAAAAACTGCGGATATTGGATCCGATCCGATCCGATGATTTTAGTGCGGATCGGATCGAAATTTTGGCCATATCCGATCCGATCCGATCCGCGGACACCCCTAACTAAGGTGAGGAAGAAGGTAGAAAAATAAAAGGTTAGTGGTTCAAGAAAAAAAAGTGTCAAATGTGAGGTTTGAGGATTTGGGGATTAGAAGTATAACTACAAAGAAGACAGATGCTAAGAAAAATGCTGCAAAAGAGGTTGAAGATGATCCATATATTGGATATCTTTTTGGAGAAATTCCTGCTCACAATGAATCTGCTCAAGCTGGCCCTAAAGGACTACACAGTGGCACAAAGAAACTACCATGGTTGAAGAATGATAGGTCAAGATCTAGAAGAAAAGTGTGAAATTGAAAATTTTAGAAAAATTAGGAATCAAAAGGAGTATTTGATTGAGAGTCAATAAGGACTAAATTATCTTCAACTTTTTGTTTTATTCCAATATATAACTTAACCGCCGGGTCATTCTATTAGTAACACTGTTAGTAACACTATCAATGTTTACAAAAAATTTTGACAGAAGAATCAAATGTGTCTATGGTTAGTCATCTTTAAGAATCTATTTGTTAGTTTTTTTTATTAAGGACTATTCTATCCAAAATATAAAGAAAAAGTATATGGAATCAAGTCCTAATCAGCAAAAAAATTAAATAATTCAATTAATTATAATTATTTTAATTAATTTTATTTATTTATAATTTAAAATATTTATTATTAATGGCTTTTAATACCAAAATCAGATTTGAAGTGATATGTTGAGAAGAAACCGAACGGTCTTCACTCTCTCTCCCTCTCCACGGTGCTGTTTCCTAGGAGCTCTCATCCAAAGAGCAAAGAAGCACCAACCTCCTCCGTCCAGTCCAAGCCATACTCATGGCGCCATCGCAAGTTTTTCTACTGTCCACGCAACGTCGTCCAAAACGTCGTTGTCGGCCATTCTGCAGCTCTTCTTCTCCTCCTCTTATTTAGTTTTGAATGATTTTTTTAACTAGTTTTTTATGTTTTTTTTTTCTACATTTTGGATGATTCTTTTTATTAGTTTTGAATGATTCTTTTTTCTATGTTTTGTATGTTTTTTTCTTAGGATTTGGATTATTCTTTTTATTAGTTTTGGATTATTCTTTTTCCTATGTTTTGGATATTTTTTTTTCTTAGGATTTTGATGATTATTTATCTTATATTTTAGTATTTTTGTTTTTTGGAGTTTCAAAATTTTTTTTGAAAAGAGGAATTAGAATTTGTGTAATAAATGATAAAATGTGAATTAGAGTAAAAAGAGTCAATTAATAATCATTAATTTTGTATCTTTTAAAAAAATTTAAATAATCACTAATTAATGACAATTAATTAGTATAGAATATAATTCAAAAATATTTGTTAACTTGTTGTTAGCTAGACTCTTCTTGGTTCCTAGCAAAATTCTTTTATGATAGATTTTATTAATGCAGTAAAATCATCACATGCATTTATAAATTCATAATCCAAATGAGAGTTTCTTGTCAATTATTTTATCCCTCCAGCAATTAATTACTACATTGCAATTTAAGCATTTTTAAATTTTTTGCTTTGAAAGCATATTTGCTGCTATTTGCGGTCCATTTGATTTTGCATAAATATCACACAATGGCTAAATTTATGGTATTTTTAAAAAAAAAAAAATTCAACATTAAAGAGAAGAAAGAAAAGGCATGGTATATTTTTTCATCTATCAACTTCAAATACAATTGTATACAATTTAGTGCAGCACATGTAACTCAATATTAAATAGTTAAAAATACAATACATCTCACCATATTTATCACTAAATTGCACTCAAACTCAACTGTATTTCATATTCATATTCTTAGTTATAAAAATAAAAGTACAAAATTTGAACATGATCTTCCTTTTTGAAATCAGGATTTGATGAGCAACAAAATTTTGAGGGCAATTTTTCATTTAAAAATCAGAGCTTGAGTCCACAAATTTAAGACATTAATATATTAAGATATATAGCTAGTTAGAACATGCACTTAGGCTAAAATTAATATATTGATTCAACATAGATATTTGTTTAGAGAGAAGTCCTAAACTTGTGAGTTAAATTTAAGTTAATTAGAAAGCATTTGAGTGATCGGGTTTTCTTTATTATATTTTAAAATTATTTAGACATTGAAACACTCTATCAAACACACATATTGACATACTCCCATTATTTTTTTCCTCCTAAAATTGTATATTTTCATCATGTGATTTCTTCTAATAGTTATACTTGAAATTCGATACTTAATTTACTTCATTTCATTCGTTGTCATACATTTTGTCATTTTGTACAACTTTAAGGGCTTGTTTGGGTGAGTTTTTAAGAAAAGATCTTTTTTCGAGTTATCTTTTTTTAAAAGATCTTATAGAGAAGTAAAAGTAATTTTATGTTTGGATATCTCATGTAAACACTACTAGAAAACTAGTTATTACAGACGGATATTTCCGACGGATTTTATCCCACAGAAATACAGACGGAATTTCAGAGGGATTTTTTGTCGGAAAACAAAAAAAATAAATTAACATAAATTACAGACGGAAAAGAGAATCCGTCAATAATTCTGTCGAAAAAATTAATTATTTTTCGTGAAAAATGGTTACAGACGAAAAATCCGTCTGTAATTAAATAGACAAAAAGCTTCAATTTTATTAAATTATTACAGACGGAAAATTTGTCTGTAATTTAAAATTTTCCGTCGGAAATATTAAAATAAAGTTTTGGAATCACGTTCTTCTCTCCGTTTCAGTTCCCACTTCCGCGCTCTACACTCATCCCTCTAAATTCTCCATCGGCGTCGCTATCAGCCTTGCACCGCCGTCGCACCGAACCTCCATTACACTGAACTTCCATTGCACCGAGGCTCTGTCGCACCCCTTCCCTGTTCTTCTCCGTCGCACCCCTTCCGTCGGCCTTGCTCGCGTCGCTCCCTTACGAACCCTAATGTGCGTGTCTCTCTTCGATCTCACCACTAGTACTTGCTCTTCTCCGTGTGTTGCTGCGTTTCTCTCTTCGATCTTGCCTCAGCTGTGCAGGTAACCCTAATCTCCTTTCTCTTTCATCGCTGTTTTCTTTCATTCAATTCCATCGCTAACTCTAATTATATTATCCTATGTTCTATCGCTAACTCTAATTCTATTTCCTATTCTATGGTAAGAACTTGTAACGGTTACAATTCTTTATTTTGTGTTCTTATAAACTTGTTTGTGAAATCAAGGTTCCTGAATGCATTGACTAGTTTCATTTTGGTTGAATTTTTTGGGGTTTAGGTTTTTATTGATTCACAGTGTCTCAGTGATTAAAGACTTGTGTCCATGTTAACTTGGTCTTCCATATAGGACTGAGAATCAAGATGCTATAGATGCCGTAATTGTTGGTATGCTTGCTGATCCAAAGGAGGTAAATATATTCCCAAATTGATTTTTCAATATAAGAAATTAAAAGGGAAAAAATATATGTTGAATTTAAAGGTAAGAATTTCTAAATCTTAATGTAAATTTTGCAGGCAAGAGCTAGAATCAGGGAGGTCCATTTTTTCCCTTTCAATCCTGGAGACAAGAGGACTGCTCTAACTTACATTGAATCTGATGGAAATTGGCATATATCTAGCAAAGGTGCTCCAGAGCAGGTAAAATTATTCTGCTATTGGCACCAGCTGATTATGTTTGTGCAGGGGACTTAACAATATTCTTTTCTCCCGGTTTAGATATTGAACCTCTGCAACTACAAAGAGGATGTGAGGAGAAAGGCTATGCAACTATTGTTAAGTTTGCTGAGCGTGGGCTCCGATCTTTGGGGGTTGCTAGACAGGTTTGGTAAAAAAAGGATATTAACATTTATAGTTTACAACTTGGTTGAATGAGTTTTTATTCATAATTGCTGCTTGAATATCTTTATATAACAGGAAGTACCTGAGAAATCAAAAGATGCTCCTGGTGCACTATGGCAATTTCTTGCGCTGCTACCACTATTTGATCCTCCCAGGCATGATAGCGCTGAAACCATCACAAGAACCCTGAACCTTGGTGTTAATGTAAAAATGATTTCTGTAAGATTTGTGGTGTTATTTTTCTTTTTTGTTCATACCATTAACTCAAATCATGTTGCTTAGAAATTTTTTTGGGTTTCTTTTTCTCTAGGTGATCAGCTTGCTATTGCCAAGGAAACTGGAAGAAGGCTTGGCATGGGAACAAACATGTACCCTTCATCCTCATTGCTTGGTCAAAGCAAGGATGCTGCACGGTTTCTATTTTGGAAATTTATTCTTCAATTTATCAACTTGTTTGTAGGCTTTTGCAGCTTCCTGCTTAGCATCCATAGCCCACTTCTAGAAATTACCACAAGAGTTTGGTTCAAACAGCAACAATGCAATGTAAACTTAGACTCTGCTGTAATTTTTATTTCCTTTTCTATTTTAGCTTTTAATGCTGTAATTTCTGCAGCTAAGGCATTTATGAACTTAGACTCTGGACCTCTTTTACCCCTACTTTGAAAGCTGCTTTCTTGACATCATCTCTTCCATCCTGGATCTTTTCTATGCCTTTCAAGCAATTCTACATGTTGCTTTTCCAGATCTGCATATTGTTCTAGAAGTCGTGCATGGCTTTCTATTAAAAGGTAATACTTTGACTTCAAATTGATTGTGACTATCTTGCTGCTTCTTGTCACTTGTGTCAATTAAGCATCAAGATTCTAGACGGCATGAAAAATCATCTCATGTTAAGACTGACAGGGATATGGGATTTCTGTATTTCATTTACTTTTGTATTCATAATGTGTTATACCTGATATAAAAATTTAGGCAATATTCTTTGTGTGAGTTGTTATACTGGTTACATGCTTTATTATTTTTTCACTGCTTGCTAAAGTTTTAAGTCTTTTTTCTTATGTAGTTACCAGCCTCCTCTTCCATCTGATCAAGTAAAATCTTTAAATGAATATGATGAGGAAGGAGGTAAACTATAATTCTTCTGGCAATTATTTTGACAGATTAATATGGTTGTTATTCTGACTCGATTCGATTGATACAGAAGCCTCACGAAGGGTGCGAGGAAGAGGACGTGGTGGAAGGGGGAGGGGAAGAGGAAGGGGTAGAGGCATTGCTGACCACTTATTATTTTTATTTTTTGATCAGAAGATTCCTTATACTCTTTGTTTTGGTTTCTTCGGGAATATGAAAAATACTTACTTGGACACAATCTGTTTCACATAGGAAATTATGATGGAGGTATGAAATACAGTAATGGTTGGGATGGTGGCAGAGGACGAGGCCGTGGTGTAACTTCTTCCTTTTGCTGATTTGTGGAGCTGATTTTAACTATCATAAAATTTCTCTCAGGTAATGATCGCACAAAGGGGTAACTTCTTCCTTTTGCTGCTTTGTCTTTTTATTTCTCTTTTGTTGTCATGCTATTTTACTTTTATTTCTTTCCATTTCTTACAACTGATTAATTATTCTTCCCACCCATTATTTCTTTCCATTTCTTACAACTAATTATTTCTTACAACTTTTATTTCTCTTTTGTTGTCATGCTACTGTCTCAGGTAATGTTTGTGCTTCTTCAATTTTTACATTTTGTTGAGTTGTTTAGCAAACTTATCTCCAGGGAACTAATTTGTATTCATTTTTTCCCCTTTCTGAAGAGATGTTTCACTTTTATTGGATCAAGGATTCAAGACACAGATGCACTGCTTCTTTCACCCATTGTCAAATGACATGTCCATATGTAAGTCTTATGTGAAAAAGTATAACTAGTTTCCTTAGGGCAACCTCTTATGCTTTCTTACTATTTGAAACCTTTAGAAAATAAAGACCCATTTGGTGGGAAAGTCTGGTGTTACCCCCAATGTTGCAACCTCGCTTCAGTATTGTTATGCTTGTCATGTGTTTGATAAATTTCCTGAGAGAGATGGAAAAGAGCGGAACTTGTTTTCTGTGTTTCCTTTTCCTAATTCACAAGATTTAGGTACTTTTCCTCTTGGATTGCTTATGAAATTGGTAGTATTTTTCCTTGCTTGAAGTTGTTAGTTATTATTAAACCACTGTTTTGTGCCTAATATAATTGATGAGTACTACTTGTATGTACTACTTCATGACCAATAATTATTTTGGTTTTTATTTTGTATGAAGTATAAGCAAACTAAAAGCCTTCATGACCAATATTTTAGTTTTGCTTCTCCTTATTTAATTCAATGTGAACCAGAGATGGCCTTTCAATATGGTACCTTAAGCAATAACTTATTTCATATATTGATTGCTTCTAAAAGTAACAGAGAGCATTATGAATACAAAGAAAATTGGACAATTAAACATCTATATTCTTTCGGTTTAAATAAAAATGATTCTTTGGTTATTAGAAAAATAAGAAAATAAGAAACTGATCATAAGGTTGAATCATTTATTTATTTATTTATTTATTTATTAAGACTAAAATATTTGCCCGATTGAACATCTATTTTAATTTTTAGGTAGTTGAAGAGGTGTCTATTACAAATCTTGTTCTTAATTATTAGTCCACCAGTTTCTGTTGGTTAGTCTTCCATTCTTGTTCTTAATTATTAGTCCACGTCATCTTGTTTGATATGTGATAATCAATGAAGAAGTCTGATTGTAGTGTATTAGGTGATTCAGCTAGATGTTGATTTTCCTTTTAAATAAACTCTTTTTCTTTTTCCCTAACTACCTATGTTTTCGTTATGATCTCATTGTTCTGTTAATTCGAAGGAAGCAATAATAAGATGCTATTTTTTTCATTATTAGAACTTGTTATGTTGGTTGTGCAATTGGGAATGTGATAAGGATACTGTTAGAGAGGGCGAACATGTTTTTGGTGTTGCTCACATTTTTGCATCATTCAATGACACCTTTATTGTGAGTAAACTATGTTCATCTTTTCTCCTTGTTCTTATTTTATTTGAATTTGCTGAATCGATGGTTTTGATCGGGTGATTTCTCATTGCAGCATGTGACTGATTTGTCTAGAAAGGAAACCCTTGTCCGTATTACTGATACATAGTAACCAAGAGGTAGAAGATGATACAATATACTGATACAGACTTAATCTTGGGGTATTTGTGATACTCAAGGCATTGTTTGAAATTTGGGGAAAGAAAGATGGGCCTCACGGTAATATTTCTCATGGACTAATGATTCTGTATTTGACTGATTGGGTTATGTCAAACTTGATCAATTTCCAGTTTTTGGATAAAGTGCATATTTTTCTCCTAGAAACTTTTGGAACCTCTAAGGAAAACTACACTCCGTTTGTTGTTTTCATGGCTGCGGCTGGAGTTTTGAGAGCTGCAAATAGGTCTACATCAAGTGGTGTGAAATTGGACATTGTGTCTCGAATCGGGACTTCTGCAGTTGTTTGTATGGAAGCTTTAGTTAGTGATTTGGTTTCCCAGGCATTGGGATTCAAAGAGTTGAGATTGATGATACATTGTTATGCATGTGTTGATTGATGATACATGACAAGTTCATTGTGGTACCTAAAACCCGGTGGAACATGACAAGTTCCTTAAAAATGATTTTCTCTCCTGATATATGTATTGATACTTGTATTTCAGGCTGCATCTCAAGTTCATGGGGGACAGTTGACAGCTGGTTTTGTAGATGGTTCTGTTAGACTTTATGACATCAGGACACCTGAAATGTATGCATCTCCGGTGAATTTCTTCCAAGTTTTGATCTGCTTAGTTGATGGCTACTGACAATGTTGCTTCTTAGGCTTATCTGTGGATTACGGCCACATACACAGAGTAGAAAAGGTGGTGGGGATTGGCTTTCAACCTGGACTAGACCCAAGAAAGGTAAGATGATCTTTACTAATTTTTGCTTTCTTTTTCATATAATGTTGTCTGTCTTGGTAGGAATTCAATAACAATCTATGGATTTGATATGAAAAGGATGATTAAATTATGTTGTACTTAAATAAAGAAACCTAAATTGCACTTAGCTTCTCTTTACCAACTTCACATGGATAACGTACTAGAAACATAAAAAAGGGGGTGTACCATGCATCTTTATTTGTTCTTTAGTCTTTACCTTTTTTTGGTCGGTATTTAATTTGGTAATAAAGAAGAAATTGTATATTGTGATTTAAATAAAATCGCTCATGCACTATATCTTACTCTGTTATTTCAGTTTGGGTGTTTGAGCTGTGTTTGTAACATCCCAAAATTGGGGGAAGAAGGACAAGCTGAGAAAGGAGCCAAGGAAGGAGGATCTAAGGTTCTCGGCCAAGTTCTGCTGCAAACTAGCCACATTATCCCTTAAAGCTTCATTTTTCAGCTTCAAAAAAGTAGGATATTCTTGTTTAATTGATTTAGTTGAATGCATTTGACTGTAAGCTAATTAGCAAGTAGGCTTGGTTTTGGTTGGGTAGGAAGATCATTGATTCTTTGTTCTTGTAGCTTGAATTAGAAATACACTTTGTTTGTGATGAATTATAGTTGATGTATTAATACATTTTGTTTATGTTTTGAATTATATTAACTTGCTTGTTTATAGTACTTTTCTTTTAGTTTGATAATACGATGAATTTGTTTATTTTTTGAAATATTATAAATATTTGAATACAAAATAGATAAAAAAAAATTGTATTTATTAAATTTATATTTATTTTGTATGAAAACAGGTTTATTTTTGTAATAGAAAAATCTAAGAAACAATTATTTTACCTTACCGACGGATTTACAGACAGATTTTCTGTCTGTAATTAGAGTATAAGATGGTTCTTCAAGATTCAAATTACAGACAGAAAATTTGTCGGAAAATCCGTCTGTAATATCTGTAATTACAGATTTTACAGACGGAAAATCTGTCTGTAATTACAGACGGAAAACCAGACGAAAAATTCGTCGGAAAATCTGTCTGTAATTACAGACGAAAAATCTGTCGAAAAATTCGTCGTCTTAGGAAAATTGATAGAGAATTTACAGAGGAAAAATCCGTCTGTAATTGGTAAAAATCCGTCTGTAATTTTCCGACGGAAAAAAATCCGTCGGTAAATAATTTCCGACGAGGCTTTTACAGAGGGACAAAATCCGTCGGTAATTTTGTCGGTAACCAAAAATCCGTCTGTAATAAAGACTAAATCTGTCTGTAAATCTGTCTGTAAATCTGTCTGTATTAATCCATTTTCTAGTTGTGAAAAAGATCTTTTTATCTATCAATTATGTTTGGGTATAACAATTTAAAAGTACTTTTTTGTTTATTTATTACATGAAAAATATTTTTTTTTAAGGAAAAAAGATCTTTTAAAAAAAGATGTAAATTACAGCTTCTCAAAAAAGATCTTTTTTTTTTTTATTTTACTAATGCTTTTACTTTTACTACTAGAAATTTGCCAAACACGTTAAAAAATAAAAAAGATCTTTTTATTGAAAAAATATCTTTTTTTTAATAAAATAATGACGCCCAAATATGCACTAAGAAGATCATAAATACTCCAAAATATAAGTGAATATTTTTGCACTAAATAAGGGGAATATATCTAGAGATTTTAACATCTGTGATGATAGGATGAAAGGCAAACACTTGTGCAAGATAACCCTGTAAATAAGGCATAAAACATACAAATTTTCGTTATTGGTATTGATGGAACTAATCACAACAATAAAACAGCAAATCGCATCATCTATATAAAAAGAGAAACTTTAAGCATGAAAATTGAATTAGTTAGTTGACAGAGAAATTATCTTTCTTTGGCCAAATAAAATGAACACCTTAAAAACAATGAAAGAAGAAAAAGAAAAAATATCACAACATTTCATTTGATTTTTAATAATAGTTAAAACAAACAAACAGCATTACCCTGCACAAAACTTTTCTTACATTCCTATATTACATTTCTTGAGCTTACAGATTAACTAAAATATGATCTTATTTTTTCTATTTTTTTTCAATCATCAATTACATTGCAGCAGTAATAAATGGCACCTTGACTAAGAATCTAGATACATATTTAAAATGGTGCCATAAATGTTTGGTATAGGGTACTCTTCTTCTTTTGTTGATTCACACAGGTTCACAAAGCTACAACAATGATAGACGCAATTCAACATCACTTTAGTAAAACATTTTCTAAAAATTGATTCGCAAAAGAGATAGTAGTATGACTATTAAAACAAATATAAACAAACAAAATCACTTGTAATTAAAATACGAAGAACAAAAACTTGATCTAAATGAGTAACAATATAATATATGCATGTATGTTTACATAGTCATATAAATGTTGATGCATGCAGCCTCTTAAATCTTGCATTCACTTCTAGCAGGTAATCCACTTTAACCAACATACCACAATATGAAATCCACACAGAAATTTCAAGGACCAAATTATCATAAATTTATCATAATGTTACTCAAATAATTAAAAGGGGGAGAATTATCATCATACTGCAAAAGGAGGGAGACTCCATACACAAAAAAACTAAGAAAAGTGAAAATTAAAAAAGTATTTTAAATTAAAAAAACAAATAAATAAATTAAATAAATTTTTGATTTGACATATAAAGCTAAAACATTGAAAACAAATTATCAATCAAAATAAGAAAAAAAAAGTAAAATTAATCTATAGCAAGATTTTAAATTCATGTCAGACCACCAAATACTTTGATCATTTTAAAATATTTAAATTCACTTACCTGAGAAAAGAATGTTGTCCCGAGAGTTCAAGTGTAACGGGTATAGTATCTTACGTGTCTCCCACTTGAATCCCCTATATCTTTTTTGCTATCTGAAGTTCTGAACATGACAAAGAAAAAAAATTATAAATAGTTGGTGATGTGAGCAAAATGCAAAAAGAAAAAAGCTGCCAACTTTGAGGGTATCCAACATGATAAAAATAAGAATTGAAACCAAATTTATAAAAATTAGAGAGAAATAAAAGATGGGTATTGATAAAATATGAGTGTACTAATTACTTGAGTTCGAGAGCAGCATGAATAATGCCCTTACCTCATCATCATTATGAATTTGAAACATCCTTGGAATTATTATTTTCAAAATTTTGGCAAACAAAAATACAAAATTAAGTTAGGACAAAGTTTCTTAGAAAGGTATTTAACCAATTCTCTTATGCAAATATTTCATATACTCTTGGAGGAATTTTCACTTATAACCGAAAGCACAGTCCCTGCCATTGACGTTGCTAACTCGCTGCCCTATTCAACATTTTTCCCGTATGGCTCCGTCAATCCGTCGATTTCTCCTTGTATCACCACGATTCTCTTGCGTGGCTCCGTACTCCGTCAGCTTCTCCTTGCATCGCCGGCACGTCGCGTCTGGTGGTTCTCAGGTTCTACCTTCTTCTGCGTCATTGCTTATTATTTGTGTGGTTCTGCCGCTGCGTTCCTTCCTTCGGCACTCGGCAGTTCGGCATCTGGTTCTACGGTTCTGCCTTCTTCTTCTTCAACAAACATCAATCTCTTCTGGACTTCTGGTTCTTTTTTATTCTACAATACTTTTCTCTGTTGTCGCTGGCCCCGCATCGCTAGTGGGTCGTCCTCCTGGAGTTCAGTCTTGGAGTCTTGCCTCTTACTACATAATTGGAAACCCAAATCAACCTATCAAAAGTGGTAAATACCAAAAATTCTTAAGTTTACCCTGGAATCAATTAATTATAGCATATGTACATTATAAATAAATAAGCTTTTGTAGTGGGGAATGGCCGAATGGAGATTCAGAATAAAGGAATGGTTTGTGTAAGATGCCATTGGTTAGGTCTTAGGTGGTATTGCGTTAGTTTTCTTGTTAACTTGAAACAAAAAATTATGAGCAACTAACCAAATCCATTATGTTCATTGAGATTCAAGTTCTATTAGAGTGTTATATTTTTATGTGACTGAATAATAATCAATAGTTAGCACATAGTTTATATAGTTAGTTCACTTAGTTGCTTCATTCAGTTTTTCACTTATTTGCTTCATTGTTTGATAATTGATAATTTAATTGGTTTAGAAATTGTAAATTTGTGATTGAATTTGTTATAATGGAATTGATACTTTAGTTTTATTAATTTCTTTGTTAATTATTTTTGTGTATTGAGTTATTTTGAATTAGGAATTTAGGATATTATAAGTTGCTAGTTTGTTGTTGTCGTATGATGAAAATTCATTTTATTAATTGATCAATTTTGTATTTATAATTTTATATTAATTTTATTAATTAATTAATTTAAGTTTATAATTTTATTCTATTAGTAATGAGAAATATTTCAAAAGAACTTCATCATTGGATTGGATCCCAAAACAATTTATCGATCTCTTCTAACAAGAGGAGGTTTTTAGAATTCGAAGTAGAGAGTTTCATAACAGATCTAGGATAATGACCAAAGATTTCAAGTTATCATCCGAATGACCGGGACAAAGTTAAATGTGCATATTTGCAAAAAGGTCCTTGTCAACCAAGGACTCATGATTTTTCGCAAACTGCTTATGGTTCTTCTTTTCGAATATTTAATCCTAATTGATTTTATGATTATGGCAATTGGTTAGAGTATAGTATATCAAAAGATGTTGTTTTTTTACTTTATTGTTATCTTATGAAATCTGAGACTGAGACTGAAGGTGGCAATACTTTTATAACCAATGACTTTTCAAATTGAAAAAAAAGAAGATTATAAACTCATATTGGGATTCATGATAGTGCTCATAATCAAGCTTGGAAAAAATATGAAACACTTATGAAGTGAAAACAACACATTAGTGCTGCTATTAAAAAACAATCTGAGCAAGCTAAAAAAAATTATCAAATTCACTTGACAGCCACAATTGATTGTATTATATTTTTTTGCGATGATGATTGATCTTTCGTGGTAATGATGAGATGATTCTATTAATCAAGGAAATTTTTGGAACTTCTAAATTTTCTTGCGCAACATAATGAAGAGATTTATCATGCTTTCAAAAATATTTGTGAGAATCTTAAATTAAGAGCTCCCTCAATTCAAAAGATATTGTAAGAGCTGCTGCAAGTGAAACGACAAAAGTTATTGTTAATGATTTTGGGGATGAATTATTTGCTATTTTGGTTGATGAAACCCGCGACATTTCTATTAAGGAGCAAATGTCAGTTTGTTTAAGGTATGTGAATAAAGAAGGGCAAGCCAGGGAGCATTTTCTTGGTCTTGTTCATATTTTTAATACTAATACTTTATCTCTAAAATTAGCATTAAAGTCATTATTAGAAACATATAATTTAAGCTTATCAAGAGTACGTGGCCAAGGATATGATGGTGCAAGTAATATGCAAGGAGAATTTAACGGCTTGAAAACTTTGATATTGAAAGAAAATTTTTATGCTTTCTATGTACATTGCTTTGCCCACCAACTTCAGTTAGTTCTTGTAACGGTTGCAAAAAAATAAGTTGAAATTGCTTTGTTTTTTTAATTTATTAACCAAATTGTGTAATTTTGTTGGAGTTTCGTGTAAACGAAGAGATATGTTTTGTGATAGTCAGATGATTAAGACAATTGAAGTATTACAACGTGGAGAAATTTTTAGTGGACGTAGTTTGAATCAAGAAAT